>NW_028145860.1:2327500-2402500 GCF_977016875.1 Pavona decussata | reverse complement strand
TCTTCCCTCGCCCATTAGATTTAAGTGGCAGATGGACCCATTTTTGGTACTTACTAGCGTACCCTCATCTCGTACAAAGCAGTCTATGAACAGGCTCCCAAACTGAGCCCGAGCTCGATTTTCTCTCCTCCCTATGCCCCCTTGGGGCTTTGAAGGTATTGTTATGTGGGAACAAGATGCCCCTAATGCTTAATATGGCCTCTTTTGCTCCCATTACATGCTTCGCAGAGTTTTAAAACTATCCTAGCTAATGGAATAGTTTGAGTCACGCAGATAGCGTGATGTTGTTTCCGTATTCCCTTGTGTTTACGCTACTTATCGTTAAACCGGAAATTGCATTACGATAACGTAATGACCACACACGAATTGAAATGACTCACGTTTTCTATTCTGAGGGCCCAGTTGTTCAAAGCCCGATTAAGCTAATCCTGGGTTAACGTGAACTTTGATTCGAGTATATTTACTAATCCATAAGGATTCGTCCAAAAGATTTTTGTCTCTAAGTTTTGCCTTAGACTATTCTTTACCATCAGCTTAAAACGAGCCTTTAAATCATCTTCAACGAGCGAGATGAAAACCTCGGTTAACTTTTAATCGTGGATTAGCGTTAATCGGCTTTCGAACAACGCGACCCTCGTTATGTAATTTCAATAAAAGTGTAAGATTACAAATTGTTCTCGTTTCACCAAAAAAAAAAAACTGAAAGAAAAACAGGCAAAAAGCTTTCCTAAATGAAAACCAACCTTTGATCTATTTGTGAAGTGGATTTCCACAAGCGTTTAAGCATCAATTAGACAAAGTGATGTAATATGTGTTTTAGCTTATCAATGACCTTTTCTCCTCGCATTGTAGTTCCACAACTGTCAAACAAAGCATGATTTCTTCGCCAGGAACTCTCCAATTTTCACCGTTTCAACTGTCGAGTGCTTCTTAGAAGTTATTCTTTCGATTTACCGCTTCAAAAGGGTTAATTTTCTTTTTGAAAACGGCATTGTTGAGTCTAAAACATGCAAGCACAGTAAACAATATGGCCGCCACAATAGTGGACAAAAACATCCCTTCTAGGAGAGAGCAGAATTTAATCCAGGTTTAATGAATAAATCAAATGATGATTTGACGTCACACACGTAGGGATGAGGGGGTCCCCTCCCTCGTGATATACGCGCCGATAATAGATTTTGATTGGGCCGTTTTTATTGAAGACAATCAGAGCAATAGATCCCTTCTAGGAGAGGGCAGAGTTTGCTGAATAAATTAATGCGCCTATTTGTAGCTACCACGAAGAAAGAAAAGATACCAAGCCGAATTTCAGACACGGGTTCCCTCAGGGCATCCCGTGTAACAAGAGAAGATTTGAGGTAATTTTAAGAGACGTTAGGCCCGCTGGATACGATAGGAAAGAGCCCTTAATACCCTTATCTACATTTGTACACATTACAGTATTTTCTGCATACAGTAGGTTGAAATTCCGTTTTATTTTCACACAGAAAAACACTGAATAACAGCACGTTACTGCTGTAGGATTTTCATGTCATAACGTACAACAAACTCTTCTTGCAAATGTAGGACGGCGTTGGCGACACTTAAACCGTTATGTAGACCAAATTACAACAATTTAAAGCTTACCCAGCTCTAACAATAACATTTACAACTAACCTAAAATCGATTTTTTAAAAAATAATTCACAACTAAATGACAACGGACTAAAAATTTCATAATTCAGAATCAAGAGGTTGAGTCGATTATACATGAAATTGCCGAGATCCTTCAAACATGGAATTTTCACACTAAATAGATAGATAGTTTTATTCAAAATCACCTCGCAGCCTAAAGGCTGAATTACGTAATTATTTACAATATTATTAAATATACTAGTCACAGAGCTCGGCAACAGGAAATCTAACACGCGTTTTCTCTTGCTTCCAAGTTTATAACTGATACCAGGTACATGTAAATATTATGTTCAGAAATATTATGTTCAAATGTTATGTTATGTTATGTTATACTATGACACTTCAATTAAAAGTTATTATTGCGTTTGACGTAGAAAGAACGTACTCCTAATACAGATTGGAGTCGAGATTGTATGGGACAACGTTGATTGACGAATATCTGGCATCCCCCGCAGATTTTGCAGCGGCGGATGACATCACCAGCAACTTGGCAAACGAGAGAGAGCCTGGGATCGAGATCATTGAACGCACTGCCTTATCCTTGATTATTAATTACTAGTTATTATGTTTTCCCGCGCTTGGCACTGTTTGAGTATATTTGGAGCTCTGAATCTTGATTGGTCCGTTGGATTGTTGCTGTGTTATGATTGGTCAGATGCAATGACGTTCAGTTTTGTTTTCACGACAGTCAATATAGACAATCAGAATAACAAAGAGCTTCAGTTGTGGAAGGAGATGATTAGAGCTTGCTGTCGGTGTTGTGAGGTTTCAAATAATCTTCCCAGCCACAAAGCAAATCAGCGACAATATTAAGCCTGTCCTGTCCCCAAACTACAGATCCATCATTGACTTGGTAACTTGGAACACCACAAAGCGCAGCTGCGAATGCTCTGAACACATGAAAAAGAAAAAAAAATAATAGTAAGTTTTTCTTACACCCTTAAGGTTCATTAGACTGAAGGCTATCTGTAGTTTGCTGAGAAAGAAAGTGGCCAGAAGCGTGCTCCCGATCCCCCAGTTAGGACGGAAGGTCACTCCAGAATTTAATTTCCCTGTAACCAGTTAACCCCTGAAGTACAGCCATGTAGCCTTACAGGCTGTCTTGGAATCATGTTACCCTACATTTTTTGCCCGGAGCCTAGACCTGCCTCAAGTCTTCCTCTCATGTACCAAAAGAGTGACCGACGAGTGACCAACGAGTGACTGACAAGCGATGAGGTCACGAGGGAAGTGACGACTGCACACCAACAAAAACGGACTTTGAGAAAGTATACCTGGATCTTTGCGAACCCTAAACCAATTGGGACCCTGAACCTGCCTCCACAGATAAACAGAAGCAATAGAGGAAGCAGTGTTTTCATGAACAAACAGCTGGAACAACAAGTGAATGCTCTTCAATGGAATTTCAGTTAACATTATGTGGCCTTGATGTTGTGGGCAAGATAACTTCACCTAGCAGAGTTAAAAGTTTCTGCATAAGTGCGCAGGTGGTGAAGTTACTAGTTACACGTAACTCAAAGGTTTCTCACCTCTCAGTGTTTTTCCGTAGTTGATCTTTGACCTTTTGATCCTGTGTTGCACCTATTAATGCTTTGCCATCAAAACCAGCGTCAGAGAGAACTGCTGACAGAACCTGAGGATAAACACCAGGATGATTATGGAGAGGTTTTAGGAAACTGGTCATAACAAGTTTGTTCGAAGAGCACCCAACTTGTCTGGGGTAGGGGTTATCGAAGAGACCACCTATCTGACGAACATTACCGACAAAATTTTATTGGCTTTAAAATTTGAGTTGACCCAGAAATATTCAGCTAGCAAGAGTCAGCATTGTTAGATAACAAGAAAAGTGAGGTTCAAATCTAATTTTCATTTTTTTACTGCTGGATAGAGGGGTGGCTATGCTATGAAGACACCATCTTTTTGAGGTGGAGGAAAGGGGGGTGCAGGCAGAGACCATCATATATATTATGGTTTGGTGGGTCCTGATCGAGTATAGTAGTTTCAACCACATCCCAGGTTACATGTTTAAATTAATGCTCTGAAGAAAACAAATTTTTGTAATTTGAGCACTCTGCACTGTGCATGTCTTTCCACACTTGGCAAGAGTTTCATGTTTTCCCGCAAGTCTTCCTGTGCCTCACACCTGCTGCCTGTGTTTGTCTGTTTGAAGTACAGGTTGGTTCATCTTTCATGACCGTAATTATTGGACAAATTAAAAGCTGATATTTTGGGGAAACATTTTATACAGTGGAACCTCGATTTTATAAACCTCTATGTAACAAAGTCCTCAGTATAACAAACATTAGCATACTTCAGTGACCGACTATGGCGTAACGCGCAATCTGATTGGCTACACAGGTGCCGTCTATCGATCGATAGATCAAATTTATGAAATACAAAGTTTTTTTGCTTCATAGATCGATCACTGAGGTATGCTAAAACAATTAGATGGCTCGCTTCCGGTATCTATCGCCTTTGATTGTTGGCTCGGGGCTTCGCCCCTCACCAACTATCAGCCGATAGAAACCTCGAGCTTGCCATCTAATTGTTAAATATTCTCCACCTCAGCCTTTAAAAATTATGGAACAGAACCTCGATATAATGAACCAATTTCCTTAGTCCCTTGGCACTTTGTTAAATTGAGGTTCCACTGTGACATTCATTAGAAATTTCTCTTTAAATCACCTGGGGGTCACCAATGTCCTTGTCATACTTCCAGCAAGCTTCATCTGAGGAAGCAAAGAGTCTCAGTTAGTATTGGGGCACTGACTTGAAAAGTGAAAACTTTAGCTCGGTCTGACAGGGATGCGCAGAATACAGCCCCAAGTGACTTTTGATGTAAGGTCAAATTCTCCTTTTGTTTCACAAGTGAATACCATGCAATTTGGAAGGAGAATGACTATCACTTTATCAGAAGTCACTTATGGCTTTTTCCAGTACCTCTTTAATTGATGTACAACCATGTGCTCTCCATGTCATGTGACCAGGAATGATTCAACTACATTTCCTGGAGGGTACTCTATATACATGTAGTGAGCTATAGAGGGAGACAGTGTATGCACACTAATGGGGTACCTTTTTACCCTGGCAGTAGGAGAAAGGGTAGTGAAGTTTACAACTTTAGTATTCTAAAGAGAAGCAAAATAGACTGTGAACCAAAAAGGAAACATTTCTATCCAAGTAAATTAGAAAGGGTAGCAAATCAAAGCCAAAATTCCAGGAAGAAATTGCAACACAAGGAACACAGGAAGTGATGTGGTCAAGTGGTTAGAGGAGCTCCCTGAGAAACTCAAACTCCATTTACAGGAATTTACAGACCTCTTTCATAACTACTTTCTCTTACTATGAAGAACAGAACTATTCTTCGAAGAAGAACTTACACATAACTTGCCGTAGTTGGTCATCTGGGTTTGCTATTGTCACTCTCAGTGGAAGCACAGAACGAATTGGAAAATGTGATGTAAATTTGAATCCCACCCCACGATACTCTGCATAGTCTATAAGATCTTGAACTCCATATTTCCGTTTTGATTCACTGATTGCATTCATTGGCACCTACAAACAAAATGAGAAGCTACTGTTACCAAGGAGCTTTCTACTTCCAGGGCTGTCACTAAGATTTCAAGTTGCTGGGTAAATATAACAAGTAGGTGGGGAATCAAACAGCTACAAATTTCTTTTCATTCTATTTTTCTTCTATTTTCCCATGAAAGTAGCCGGGGGCAATGTTCTTAGTAACCGGGGGAAATCCCAGGCCCCCACCTCTTAATGGCAGCCCTGACTTCACAAGTGAGTCTGACACAATTTGGGTCTAAAGATCAAGGATTGAGTCTTTACACTAACATTAGTTGTTTACTTAAAGGCATAAACGTTTAATGGTTTGCAATTAACCAAACATTTCATGTAAACTTTTCCTAATTGACAGTAGGTAAACTAGTTCTAACTCCAATTGCTGCCATTTAATAACTCTAAACCTTGTTACGTCCCCGATGAGAGTTAGCTTTGTTATACTTTGTGTACCTGGCACTCATTCAACGCACTTGAACTCTAGAGCAGCTAGTGCTTTGTTAATTCAAAGAGTGTCAGTTGTTAAACAATATTCATATGTTGTTTTTGATATTTGCTTGCAGAAAAAGGATTATTAAAAAATTATGTTGTTTTATACAGTCACAACTTTTTGAAAAGCAATTTTCCTATAAGCACTCCATCCCCAAATACAAATGTATGTACTGCATCGGAAAGTTGAAAACTTCAATAAGTACTTTGATGCTTTTTTGAGTAAATATAGTATTACTGTACCTTTCAATAATTAAACATACATGTAAACTCTGAAATTCTACACCCAACTATCGATTTACAATATTTACAGTTGTCAGTCACAAATATAGTGACTGACCACAGACAAAATAATACAAAAACCGACAAATGTTTGGATCAAAATCCAACAATTACAGTGAATGCATGTGACTTTTGAACCCCACTGAGCTAAGAGTCGTTGCTTTCTAAGAGGTCTAACATGGTTGGATGCATCCTGACCTTAAGTATTTGCATGTTATTGTGAAGTGCAATCTTTGTAACAGCTGACTTACCACTGGGGTCCCTATCATTTTAAACAATGCACCAACCACAACTGGCACCCATTCCACTTCAACTGAAACAGGATGCACCTCTGACAGTAACTTGGGGATCTGGATTAAAAATGAAAGAAAATAATTATTATAATAATTTCATCGGGCATCGCGGCGTATTTTGCAGGCTAAAATGGAAAATTCAGCGGGCTAAAATATATTTTAGCCCGCTGCTCTAAGCCAATGAGAAACAAGAACATAACGTAGCCAGCCAATCAGAACTGGAAACCATTCAACTGTTCGCACCGTTTTCTTGCTTGTTTGACTGGAAGCGCTGCCATCTGCAAAAAAATTGTTTTGAGCTACAAAATGGCTGAAAAACCTAATGAAGAAGCAAATTCCCAGCAGTTTCAGCTAGCTAGAGAAAATGACTTACAGAAACTGGTGTACGATGGTGGAAATAATGCCTGTAGTAGCTCCATGGCCGGCGGCGAGGTGAAGGTAAACAGTTTGTCTTCGTCGAGCGAAACCTGCTCAGTTTAGCACTTGCACAATTAATTTTAACACTTGCAACTAGTGACCATGTCTTTGCTGCTCACAAAATTCTGTTATTTTCCCTTTGAAAACTTAGAAGCAATATTCTCTCGACAAATTTTGCGGTGTTCTGTCGAAGTTTAAAGCTTATGCGACAATGAATATTTTTGAACAATGAAACAACTGTAAAATAAACGCCGAAGCGACGCTGGCAGCGTTCAAGATATCTCTTACTGTACTAGTACTGTCTCTGATTTCTTTTCTGAGTTAATGCCCTCTGAAATTATTATAATAGTAATAGAGTTGATGTTCTTGGGCGTAAATATGTTTTTAGCCCTTCTCAGAACTCATCAATGAGCCTGAGTCGGGCCAAAAACGTATTTACGCCCGCGAACATCAACTCTATTGTTATATTAAAGTTTACAAAATAATAATAATTTATTATTATTGTAAAACACAGTTTAGCAATGGAGCATGATGCCATGGAGCTCCCATTTGTTACTGCGTCAATAAAACTACTGCACATAGCATTTCATAACGCAAATGGGACATGAATGTACTTTTACTCTCTCCTTGAACAAATAGCAATTCTTTTAGTATGTTGCAATACCATTTGGTACAGTTATTAATTATCCTTTGTTTTATATCTTGGCTAAAGGGAACAAACCCCTCTATTCATGTCGCGTCGAGCACTACATGAGTCTCTTACGTTTGATGCTATTTTACTTGCCATTGGTTAAGTCCACGATATTTGTCTACTTATAAAAGACTACAAAACTGGGCTGGTAAAAGTCCGAGTATCACTCGCGTGCTGTATTGCTTATCATTTAGGCTATTTTTAAGCTTTGTAAATTTGAAGCTCATTATCTGCCTTTATCCAGCATATATATGCCAATTCTTAGTGCTGCAGAATAATTAGGCTTGAGCTGGTAGAAAAAATGCGAAAACACTCCTTGCATGATGCTGGCTGGAGGTTTCAGCTCGTAGCGCCACGGAGAGTAAGGCTCTTAGATTGTTTTCAAAAGTTTTGGACCTGCCCACAACTTGTCCGATTTTTCACACCGATCACTTAGCAGTGTCCAACCCCCCCCCCCCCCCGACCCTTTGTGCCAAACATACAAATTATGGAAATACCTGTGTTGAGCCAATGTAACTCCAGGGGCTTGAAAAATCATGGTAGATGGTTAGTTTAGCTTTCTCGGGTTCAGCTGGAGGAGGCTGAAATCTTGGAGGAGCTGCAGAACTATCACCTAGGGCTCTCTCAACAAAATGAAGGTGATCCACACCGTAGAACAGCCGATCATTCACCCAAAAACTGGCAAAGCAAAAGAAAGAAAAATCAGATTGGTTTGTCAACTGATTTGCTTTAACTTAAGATAAATTGGCCACCATAAAGAGATTCCAGTACTGACATTTTGAACGTAAGCCCTTCATCAGAACGAATCAAGGATTCACAGTTTCTTTAGAAATTAACCCCCTTATCTAAGAAAATCAGTGATGAGAATGATGTATTATTCAGTAAGTGACACATTCTCATTTATTCACCAGGCTTAAAATACTCCATCACATTTTATTCCATTGCGCATATGCCACACATGACATTCCAAATCCTAGCAGTATGCAGGATGTTTGTCCCATGAAACTAGTTTAATGGTCTTAGCTCCCACGAGCCTCCTGTAGCTCAGAGGTAGAGCATCCGAACTAGTAATAAATTCGAAGGTCTTAGGTTTGACTCCTGATAAGAGCACTCAGATTTTTTTCCTGAGTATGCCTGTGTCACTTACTGAATTTTACATCATTCTCATTTATTCACCAGACTTAAAATATTCCATCACATTTTCTTCCATTTGTGAAAATCACAGATGTACACTGTATGTTAGGATTTAACGAATTAAGTCTTCACAGGCCAGGGGACTCACAACTGCTAGGGAAAGGAGCCTGCCTTACTGAAATGGTAAAATGTTATACTATTCTTTGTGGCTGGAACGCTGACTGACTGTCCACTGATATGAGTCTGATGTGTCTGTTGTTATTGGGGAGGTTCAAAACAACATTATATTGATGCATTATGATATAAAAAAAATAAATAAATAAATAAATCACTTTATTTAAGTGTCACCGTATTTAGCGCAAAGCATTATTGGGGACACTTTCCAATTTGAATTGGAATTTAGAATTGTTGGTTTTTGAGGAGAGGGGAAAACCGGAGTACCCCGAGAAAAACCTCTGGGAGCAAGGACGAGAATCAACAACAAACTCAACCCACACGACGCCGAGTCTGGGAATCGAACCCAGGCCACATTGGTGGGAGGCGAGTGCTCTCACCACTGTGCCATTCCTGCTCCCCAACATATTGTTTAACAATTTTCACTAACCTAGGTACGCCAAAGGACCCTCTGTCTAAAGCCTCCTGTGTATTCTGCAGAAGCTTCTCTTTTCCTATTCCATTGATCATCTCATCAATATTGACCCTCCAACCAACAGACGAGACACTCTCTTGTAAAACACTGCTTTCTCTTACATCTTTAAAGAATAATTAATTATTATAGTTAACTAAGGCCTGGGTCAAATCATAATGTCAAACTTCACATGAGACAAACTATTTTACTGAATGAATTAAGTTCATGATAAGTTCAATGTTTGACTCAACTGAGTTCGTTTGACTCAATTTGGATCGATCAACACGCTCTATCGGTCTGATTCAGATAGATAGAATGTGTGAAGATTGACTGTGGGACAAACAATCTTTTCATGAATTGAACTTAATGAATAATTCCCCCTGAAATCCCACTGTCTGCAGAAGATTCGATTTTGCTGCTCTGAATTTGTTTTGACTATTATTAATTTATGTTCGATGCTTGACTCAACGGTTGAGCTTTACCCATTTGGGTCGACCCAAATTGCAATTTAGTTTCTCTCATGTGAAGTTTGACATTTTCAAGTGGTGTTCATCTCTTTAAATCCAAACCTATAATAGTAAAAACTAGTAAAAGCTTTGATGGTATCATTTCATCAAAAATGCTCTTCCAGTGAGCCGTTTACATAACAAATTACAAAACTATGATGCTAATAAGACACTTAAGTTATAACAACATGATTCAAGACAGCAAATACTAAAAGAAACTATTCTACAGTTACAAATTACACAAAGGACTAAGGACTTCAATGTATTAGCTAAGGGAGCACGGTTTTAGGGTTAGGGTTACATCTGTCTTTACCTTTATTGTGCACCCAATAAGCACCAAACAGCTTGTGCGTCAATGAAATACCAATCTCCTCATTTAGATGAGCAGCTGCAGCCAAAAGACGCATTGGTGTAAGAGTCTTGATTGGGTGCTCAGCAGGAGCAGAACCTTCAGTTATTCCTAAATGAAGTTTTGTCCTTTTTAAATCTGTAAATTTAAGGGAGTTTTTAAACATTATTATTATTGGAAGAGGTTGAGCAAAATTTGGTGATTTGTCAGTGGCGAGCAGATCAATTTTTTGCTGAAGCCGAAGGCTGAGGTAAATAATTGATCTGCGAGACACTGACAAATCATGATATTTTGTGACAACAGAGTTCAACAATTGTTTTGTCATTCGATCACCGAGTTTGTTTTTTCGTGATTATTTTTGGGAAATCACTCTCTGACAGCTCAGGGAAGCGATCTGCCATTGTCATGCAAAAGCGACTGGTTTCAATTACACATGAGCAGAATATTATTTGCAGCAAAACACAGTTGGACAGTATTGCACATGAGCAGACCATTATTTGTAGGCAGTTATTTGCAGATCACATGGTTTGCTCTCGGCCAATGGAAAGGAGGGAAAAATTCATTGAATGATAATGATAATAATAATAATTATTATTTAACTGTTTTTCATCCACCACGCAGGACTGACATCATTATTTTGAAAATAAAAAAAATACTACCATCTGCTAATATCTTTATTTTAGCACTGCACATAGCATCATAAGCGGATCCTGCCGCACCCTGGGGGGCCTGTGTTCCTTTATACAACCCACCTAGTCAAAGATAGAAACACAAAAATTATGTTAATTTATTACAATTCTTAAGTTGCATGACTGTACAAATTAATTTGATGTTGCACATTGTTTCCACATGAAATTGTTGTTTGGAAAAAGGTATCCTCTCACTCTTATTAAGAGTATTCTATTTTCCTTCCTTTTTAAAAATGAACTTCTTGAAATTCTGATTCAATCTGTTTTTACTGTTGCACAATCAACTATATCAGGACCGACAGAATGGGTTTTGAAGTGGGGAGGTGGGGGGGGGGGGGGAGGGAGGAGGCTAAAGTGAACGCGTTAGCATGAGACAACTAAGGGGGTCCTGAAAAATTTTAAACTTCAGTCTTCTGAAATGGCTAGAAATGCATCAAAAACTGTCAACACTGATTTAAATTTTTAATTGTATCTACTAAAATATGTTTTCTTTTCTTTTGAAGTAAGGAGTCAATGCTTCAGTCTGGCCCTTACATTTGACCAACACAACAAACTGATGAGGCAGAAATTTATTTTTCGACTTGTTTTCTTGTGAAAGTTAGCAGCCGAAGACCCAGTTTCATTTGTTCATGTTTCCATACATAAGTGCTTCTTTTTTCGTTATGACAGCAGAATTGAATGATCCAGGATGACCGTAGCTGTACATAATTCTCCATTTCAAATATTTACACGAAACAACAATAAGAAGCTTTCATAAATGAATGCCTTTGTTTAAATACTCCCTCAAACTTATTCAGTGATGAAACTTTATTTGTGAAACTGATCCAAGAACAAATGAAAATAAAAACAACAGCTGAAATTCCATTATTTCACGGTTGAAACCTAGTTGTCTGTTCAGCAGCAAAACTAACGACAAACTAACTGAAATTGTCGGGTTTGTCAGAGAAAACCTTAATATACTTTATAATATGTAAGATAAATTGTTTCTGTAAAGCCGCCGTTACACGTTGAAACTTTTAGCTGAAACTTGTGTGCAACAGCAAACGAGACCAGTTTCACGAAGTGGTGTTACACGGTGAAACTCTTGTTTTTTCACCACTGCGACCATTGCGAGCCGTTGCAGCAGTAGAAAGCGGTTCTACTTTTCGTGAAACTTGTCTCGCAACGGAAGTTCGAAAAAGTTTACGAAACCGACCATGTTACACGGCGCAACGCGTGCTGAAACTTGTTTCGCAGCGCCGTTGCACACAAGTTTCAGCTTAAAGTTTCAATGTGTAACGGGGGCTTAAGTGATGGATATGGTTAAGTAAAATAAAATAAAATAAAATATTTTTTTAATCATCCAAAAAGTGGGGGGCTAAAGCCCCCCCTTCCCCCAGCCCCTCCCCCTCCGCGGTCAATATATAAATTTGATTATCTAAAGAAATCAATGATAATAAAGAGAATTAAGATGTCTCAGTAGGCGATTACCGGTTTTTATTGATAAGTTGCACTAATCAATATTAATCAATGGGTTATTATTGATTAAGCTTATATTGATTGTGTTTACTTACCAAGAAGAACGGGTTTCCACTGAATTTTAGCTCCAGTTCGGCGGGCAACGCCCTCTATTAGCCTACTTGCCATAAAAGCAATAGGACAAACAACATCGTAATAGAAAACAACTTCCTTCATGGCAGAATTAGATCGTTATTTTGGACTTTTCATACAATTTCTGGCTTTAAGTTTGAAATTGCGCTGTGTCACTGTCCAGCGGTAAATCGGAGAAGAGATGATCACTTCATGTCAGATTTTAACGTCAATTATGTCACGCAAGGCATGTGATTTAGTGGAAAGACTCTTGTCTCAAAATTCTTCGTCCACGAGATCTCTCATTCCAGGGGGATTATATCACATAATCACATGCATTGGCGGCAACGTCAGAGCATCATGACCTTGGCGATCGGGGCAGAATTTCCCGCGCTCGCGGTAGACTTGAGGAATCTTTCCATTTCCTGAGTATGACGCGTGAGCTTTCCATTCAAACATCATCGTGGAGTCAACCGCAAGTGAAACCTCAACAGATGATTACAAACGTGAAAACCCGACACATATGGCTGATCAGATGGGTCATCAGGCCTTTGCGTGAGAGGAGCTCAGCGATCGATAAGCGGGCATGTGTTGCATCAAACATATTATACTATTTAGTTACGTTTGTATTTCCTGCGTGGGAGTCACATGGAATAATGAGATGTTAAGGAGCTCAAGATAACTGAACGCCTGAAGCCCATGTTCGCAAATCCCCAGTTCAAGTAGCATTGATCTGTGTAAGATCAGGTCAGAAGCGCGTCGCTTAGTTTTTGTGACTACAAACCCAAAATGGCTGAGCGTCCACGTGTGGAAGTTTCGAGTGCCACAGAAATTGACATTCCTCAATGGTTAAGTTTACTCATTCTCTTCTCTGTTAGTATGTCGCTTTTTCTCGCGTTGTTCTTAAACTCTAATCCTTATCTAACAAGCAAAAGTGGCTTCGCGGACGGAGGTGACATGTATTCACACCAAGTTGAAGCCCTCTACCTGAAGGAACTTCTACAAAATGGGACAACGGATCTCTGGTTCGATGAAATTACCCTTGGCTACCCTTTCTTCCTTGCCTACCATCCATTTCCGTGTTTATTTACGTCCAGTATGATGATCTTAACAGAATCGTAAGTGAGACTTCTTTTTATCTTAATCCTACATGTAGCGAAAGGGGTCAAAGAAAAGAAGGGTGTGGTTCGGCGAAAGGTCCAAAAATCTACACCCCCGCTTTATTACCTTACTGTTTCAAGTTAAACATGTGCGCTTTAATTGATGTAATTAATGCCCTTTGACGACTTATTTCAGTTAATAGTTTGAAGGAAATGGTTTTTTCTGCAGTTTCGTTAAAATTGCTAAAGTTTTAAAGATTGTTGCGTGAGGGACTTTCTGTGGGTTTTGGCCACACATTGCGCTCAAATCACTTACATTGCTTTTTCTCATGGTCACGTGTTTGCGTGATGTATCTAGCACTTTTACGTTTACCGCTCTCTACTTTATTACTCCAAAAGGTGAAGAATGTATGGTGAATTAAACTAAACAAGGTTTTCACTCAAAGAATATAGAAACACGACGACAGTGTTTTAAAATTCTACTTGAGTAATCGTTTCCTGTTATTCTAGCTAATCCACTGGAACAGTTCCATGCAGTTTTTTTGAGGTGATAATTTATCGATAATACTCGTGTCAAGTTTTTCAATCAATACATTTGTATTATGTGAGAGCTGGATCTGGGAGCTCCTGGTGTGATTCCACAGGCTTGTGGCAAGATACTTGGGTGGTAAATTTTGAGGAAGCCATGTGGTAACCACAAAGCTTCGTGACTTAAACGCTTGCATTGATAATCATTCTTTGAAATAGAAACAAAGCACTGTTATTGTTTCCAAAAGATAACAATTTGTATGCACTGGAGAATACTTTAAGTTGATCCATCTCAGTTTACTGTTGTTTTATGGGATTTGAGTTCAACATTTTACATATATTATAAAATTTTGCTAAATGCACACTTCACTCTTAACGTATAAGCCTTGATCACTTAATGGAGTGATAATTGTTAATGAAATTTTGGAATTTTTCACAACAGTTGAAATATAACTATAATGGCTAGTTTAATAATGTAAACATAAATTAGTTACAAGGAATATTGATATTGATTTCATCTGAGATATCGGCACCATTAAAGTCTTTGTTCGTCCCTGGTAAAAAAAAATCCCTGAGATGATTAAAGTCTTCATTCACCTGTGTTAAAAAAAATCATTGAGATGCACCAGGTTCATAACAATATGTAAAATAGAATGTGCCATCTTTTTGGAGACCTAAATGCTAATTTGGATGTAAACTGACAACGATGAAGTAAAAAGGGGAACAAATAAAGCATACAGGAAGTGCGAACTTGAAGATCAAGTTTATATCCTGGCATGTTGAAACATAGCAACTTGGTAAATATGGCAGTTTTGACGAGCAGTGGTGGATTGTTTGTGTGGATGCTGTTTGAAATGCTGATGTTAAATTATGCTGGTCACACAGCACAGGAACAAAACGAAGGTTCACCCAACATAAAATAATTGCCTTTATAAGAAGTAATTTTTAGATTAAGTTTCACGCCATGGTGGGCTTAGAGTCTAACCACAATGAAATTATCTTTGCGGGTCAACCAAAGAACTAAATCCAGTTAAAACATTTTAAGGTTTATTGTAACTGTCAGAAGGCTAGGTCAAAACTTTTGTATCAAATAGACAAAAATTGCTGATAAAGAAGCAAAATTTATCTGGTTTTTTTTTTTTGCCATATGGGGGGAGGCTCAGCTCTCATGATCAGCTGCATGTCGACAGGGTTGAATGTGTCTTGATATCAATATACAAATTCTCCAAACAAGACTCCTTATATTTCTTATAGAAGTGATTTGGAGAAGTGTTGTATTTTTACATACTTAAATTTCCCTGCATCATGGTTGTGAGTGGGTTCGTGATGTTTTGAAAGTGTTAATTTTCAGTGCTATTATCGCAGTTTTCAGATACCATTCAGAGGTGCATTTAGGTCAAGTGGTAAAGGCATCAAACTTTGGACCATATTTCATCAGAATCTTCTGCTTTTCTTATACCAAAAAAAAAAATAATTCCCTTCGTCTCTCCCAACAATAACGACAAACAAGAAGTTGGGGGGGAGGGTAATTGGACTAGAGGAGGATAAAGCTTAATGACCATACTTTACACCAATCAAGTGGGGGTGGGGGGGGGGGGGAAGGGTGAGGCAGCAGCGGAATTAGCAAGGTATTTCTAACTACTTACGTCAAAAGACTGAGACCACCTGTGTGGCCTGGCGACGCTACAGTCTAGTTAAATGGACTAAGTGTAATGTGCTATGGAAGTGAAGATACCTCTTATTGAAGGCTTTCAGAACCTCCATGGCTACTCTTGTCAATCATCTAACTTCATCAAGCATTATTAATATCAAGTCTTGTAAATATAATCTATACCATGTGGTGATCACCACTCAATCTTGTTTTCCTTATAATTTAGTTAACATATGACAGTATTTGTCAACCTACGTACATCATCCAAAAGCCGATAGACAGAGTGACTCCAACTTACAAATATATACAAGTGGTTTTGGTATCAAGGGTAAAAAAGAATCCTTAACTTTAGAGGAAATGTATACGGATAAAGTCAATTATTAAACAATTTATGATTTCAAAGTACAAAGTTTTCACATGCCAGTCTTCCAGTAGCTAGATGAACATAGCATATTTCTTTATATTATCTAGTGTGGTAGGAATCTTATCTGCATTGTCTTCTAAATTTACAGAACCTGTAATCAGAATGGTTAATAAGTCCAATTAAAGCTTTTTGCTGAAAGCAGTATCAAAGTATTTTGCAGAAATTTGATCGATCACCGCCGTTAATCCTCAGGCATTTAAATGTGATACTGACCACACAGATGGAACGAGGAAGTGGATATTTTTAGTTCCGAAAGGTTTAAAAATAATCATGTTTCAACCTTGATTAAAAATTTTGTAGTCCTGCAAAGGGAAACCTTCACGCAAGATATAAACTGTGAAATAAAACTGTATTACAATGTTTGAATTAGCCTTAGATGGGCTGGGTTTATGACAGAAAATTCAACTCTGGCATGAAATGGGTTGAGCTCTAGAGTGTTATGAAGCCTTTGGGCTGAAATAATGTTTGACCTTCGGGACTGCCATGACACTGACATGTCGGGTATAACGAAAGAACCATTAACAGCAGCATTTTACTGTCAGCTCTACAAAGCACAGCTGAAAGACTGAAAGCAATAATTATTATGACAAGTTCATTTCTTCGTGCCGTCCGTGGTAGCGTAGCACGAGTTCTTCAATCAGCTTTACCTTAAATTAAAAAAGCAGTCAAATCTAACAGCGGTCTCTCTGCCTGCAGTAATTGTATCTATTTTTAACTGAGAATCTTTCAGTGGCTTAGAGTCAACTTTTATCATATTTGAGGCGAAGAGCAGTTGTCGCACTAAACATGGCCGAGAAATAGGCCGACAGTTTTCCAAAGTCCGTTAGAATTCCGGCATTACCTCAGGCCCGACCTAAAACCCTTTCAATTAGGAAATCTGCGAAACTGTCCATTGCGGAAACCCGTAGGAAATCCACTAAGTATTTTATATCCTTCACGCGAACATTTTTTTATCCAAAAGTAATTTAACGCGTCTCGCCCATAGCTGTTTTTTTTGTTTTGTGGAATTTGGAGTTAAATCTCCACGAACATGTTTTTTTACCGAGCTTTTTAAAACACCTTGGTGCTACGCGTATAAATGCCAATTACGGTATTGCAAGTAAACCTCCCAAAATCGGAGGTTTTGAACTGGTTTATAAAAGTTTTGAAAGGGTTTTTTATTATCGCAATGAAAGGGTTTGATGTTTTCCCAAAATTCTTCAAAGGTTTTTCTTTTTTTTTTCTTGTTTTAAAAAATAGAAATCCGCAAAAAGTATTATGACCATTCAAATGAAACTTTATTTCCTTCATTTATTTTTATTTTTTCTAAGTGAAAAATTAACGAAATTTGTGTTGGCTTTTCGTCGTATTTATCGCGTGCCAATGTACGTAATTTAGTGGTTTTTCCCGCGTAAATTAACTGAATAAGAGACGACGCAGAAACCGGCACTACTGACTTTTTCGCACGTGAATGGCACTCACCATTCACACAGTCTCTGATTCTATTTACGCAAATTGAATAGACAACACGGGAACCGCTTATCCTTGTTCAAACAGTCGAATCACCTTCACTATCCATACAGTTTCTGATTAATATTTACTCAAGTAAAATCAGGTAACTTTACGTCCGTACACACATGAGAATTAAGGTGGATTTCCACTGTCGCGTAAATTTTAAGTGCGTACAGACGTAAATTTAGCTGGCTTTACGTACGTAAACAAAATAAGAAGCGACGTATGAACGGCTTGCGTAAACGTACAAAGTTCAGCGCTGTTCAACTTTTTACGTTTACGCACGCCGCTCATACATCGCTTATTATTTTATTTACGTACGTAAAGCCAGCTAAATTTACGTATGTACGCACGTTAAATTTACGCGACAGTGGAAATCAGTCCACGTTTACGCGACAGTAGCAATACACCGTAAGTTGTATAGTGGCATGAAATTTCTGGAAAGGGGGAGCGGGTGAGCTAACAAATTAAATAAACAAAAAGTAATACTTTTTAAACACCAATTGTAATTTACTCAGAGAACTAATTGGGGACACTTTCCAGATCGAATTGGAATTTAGAAATGTTGGTTTTTAAGGAGAGGGGAAAACTGGAGCACCCAGAGAAAAACCTCTCAGAGCAAGGACGAGAACCAACAACAAACTCAACTGTACTCGTTTCGTTTCCTTTCCTTTTGTTTTTGTAGATTCATCAGTCCCTTGTTGTTGTTCCGTTGGATGTTTGTTCTCCTTCTCTCAGTAATGCCTTGGTCCTGGTTCATTGGTCTGCGCAAATTAAACATGACCCGTTTGGAGGCCACCGTAGCAGCGCTGTGTGTGCATTCAATTCACAGTTGGCGAAAGTTTGGCTTGGAGCTGGATGCGTTCCAGGAGTATGGAATTTTTACACAGGCTTACGGAATGGCCGTGTTTCCTTTAACAGGTAATCTTGAACGCTTCCCATTTGTATGGAAAAAACACGATTGTTCCTTTGGGGAATCAAACGGAACGGTTCTATCCACTGGCAATTTTGGGAAATAAACCGCGTATCTCACCTAGGAGCATTGTACGTAAGTGTGATGAGGCAAAAGTGATATTCCGGTCATTTCGGTAAAAACGAGAAAAGAGAAATACGTCTGAACCTATTCATTTTTTTTGTTCAAAAATTTCCAGTGAGAGGGACTGTTCCATATGTTGTGCCACCAGAACGACCGGTTTTTCCATTCATAAGGAAAGCGCTCCTTCTTACCCTACAGTTTTATAGATTAGAAGAGCAGTTTTCCAATGAATTTCGAAGTTTATGTATTCTGCTTTCCGCCCCTGGGAAGGAGATTGAAATTGGCATTTTTTCAATATTTTCTCGTTTAGCACTTGTTCCTCTTTTGGCTTCGAGTTTTGATTGTTTCATTGATAACTTCGTACAATCCTGTATAACTTTTTCTTTATAAAATATTAAAGCTATTTTGATTAATTTTATTTTATTTTAGTTGGCTTTCTGTACCGGTATGTCCTCTACGACAATGGCTCAAGAAATGGCACAGCTTTACTCATAGCCCTCAATTTCACTTCACACACGTTCTTTGGTATTTATCTGGGCATTTTGACAGGAGTTATTTTACTGGTAGATCTTTTTACAAACCCGCTTGATCTCAAAAGAAAGCTCCTATCGCCTTCAATAAGTCGCGTATTTTACGTTCATTTTGTCAGCCTTGCTCTGCTGTCTTGGTGGATAATCCCCTTACTTGAAAACTTCAACTACATCGGAGGCCTTCCATGGAAAACTGAAAGCGAAAACGGATACAACTTTGAGCTTGTGCTGCGGAATTTTCTGTCCGGCGAGATGTTTGACCATGGAAGAAAATTTCCGTTCATTACTTTGGGAATCTTGGCTGGGCTATCTTGTGCGTGTTTCACGAAACACAAAAACGACGAAAATGGCCAATTTACAAAACGACAAACTTTGTTCATCTGGCTCACGGCGCTGTTTTTCGTCACTTTTTATTTATTTCTTGGCAGAACGTTCTCTGGTCCATTATACGACCTGATCCCTTTTCACAAAGAACTCGAAGTTCTCCGCTATTTGAATGGAGTTCATTTCTGCGGATTACTGTTAATGGCATTATCATTTGCACGTATTCTTTGCTTCTGTTGCACGACTCTGTGTAGGATATCAATGGGATTTGTAAAAAGCAGTCACATCTTAATCACAATTATGCTGGTACTTCCACCGGCTTATCTCAGCTCCCAGCTTGAAGAAATCAATTCGCGATTGACCATGAGTGAAACGACTTTTCCAGAAGGATTAGAAACATTGAAAGCTTATCCAAGCAGTGGACGTATATTTGCGTCAAAATCCCTGGGTGAGTGAACATTATTTAGTGTTCTTTTCTCTGATACACGTTTCGTCAGCCCCGACCGACCAACTTTCCTTATTATAGGAAATTAACGCTTCATGAAATTAACGCGAAGCTTAAAAATTTCTACAACTTTCTCCCCAAATTCTCGATACACTCCAGAAAGGAAAAAGCATTGTTTTATCAGGGTGGAAACTGCATGGAGATTCCTTTGCTTAACCCCTATGTTTAGGGACAATTCAACGAACATTGCTTCCATTTCGGATTTTTATACTTAGTGTTAAAAATGTTTTTTTTCCGGTTGTCTCGACAAATTCTTTTTCTTTGTGTAAGTCGCGGTAATTTCCATCATTTTGAAATTTTAGCACCTCTTTCGCGTTAATTTCCTTTATTGGGAAGTAATTTTCCTTCAATTTTAAATTCCTATAATAAGGTAAGATTTACGGAATAATGTCTCACTTTGCTCCTAATCTTCTTTTTCGGCTTTGACGGGAGGAAGGAACTATAGGTTGCGCGCGCACATTTTTTTGCCATGGGCTAACAAAAACAGCCTTCAAATACCGTATTCAAGTGAGCGGTCACGTGAACAGTATCGAAAGGGATCGAAACAGCCAATTTTTCTCACAAGTATCGAAATTTTCAAGCGAACCTCAGTATCGATTATATCGAGTATTTGGTATCGCTAACAGCCCACCCTTACTATGGCCGCGATTTTCTGCATGTCAGCAATTTTCCAAGCTAACTGAAAAACTTTCAGCGTGCTGGCGGCACGAACATTTCGCTGAAAATTGGCCAAGCTATAGAGAGCTAACACCAGTTTCTTTTATAAATACTTCCATGTGTGCTACTCTCTCCGCCGTGGTATCGATACGTGGGATTCCAAGTGTCCATGAGACTGAGTTTTATCCCTAATATTACAGAACAAATTCTCCTATCTTGTCTCCATACTTTCTCATAAGTACTAGGGAGAAGTTATTAAAATATCAAGAAAATTCACCTTGGGTGATCGTATCCTTAATTCTCATGACCTCAGGGGTTGAATAAGCATTGATATTACAAGGAGAAATTTGATGCTGATCACTATTAGGGCTTAAAGGGAAGTTAGGTTACTCTTATCTCAAGTCCTTTATCGATGACTTTACTTTTCTTTGACATTTGTCTGTGAAAACTAAAGATCACAGCGTCACGGTGAAAGTCGTGTTCGCAGACGAAGCGAAAGCTATGTTAAGATGGTTTCAGTAGTCGAACATTGACAAAACGTTACCAAAAATGTCAAACGCAAAAAATATACAAGGCGATGAGTTTTTTTCGGTTATCTTTGAAACTAAACTAATAAGAATGGATTAGCTCTTATCTCTGCCAGATAACCCTTTTTCCTAACACTCCAAATGAGGCCTAACTATAAGAACTTTTCAAAGCTTCTTTTATCCAGACGATGAAAAGTCAAAGGTAACTTCCTAATAGTATTTATCAGAATATATCCAAATGACCTTACGTTTAGGATTCTGCAAGTAAAAGGATAGCGAAGTTCTTTTGGCTGTCACGCACTTGTCGCACGGGTTGGAGAGAGGAAAGAGATTGTATGAAGAGTTCAAATGAATGAGTGACTGTGTACAAGAGAACGCTAGTAACTGGGTTAAAGCCAATACTTGAGCGCCAACTTAATAGTCATTATGGTAAAAAGGAAATGTAAGCCATTTTCTTATCATTGAGTGCGGTTGTCTCTGTCAAAGATTATGCCGGCTTCAATGCGACAGTCTCCGTACACTTGTATGTCTACAAAGATTACAATCATCGTCCTCGTGTCGCCAAAACACAGGCACCAAAGGATTACGCTTATGAATACTAGTATCAGCCTTAATTAAGAGCACCTGTAACGTTTTAAGTACGGTTTGTGTGACAGGCGGAAAGAAAAGAAGGAAGGTGGTATTCTCTGTTCCAATTCTCAAAAGGGTAAGCTAGATTGGCGGGTTGAAATTAGTTTTCTCTGCTTGCACCTTTGAGGCTAAAAAAAAATGTAAGTGTGGTTGTTTTAGTAGCAGGGAAAGGTTGGGCAGTGGCGTGAGCGGATATAAGATCGCTTTTTCTTCTTTTCACCCCTCCTTTATCTCTTTAATGCTTCATTTCCGCACCTCGTATTTCTAACTGATTTGTCTGCGTCAATGGGGTTAGAGATTAAACGAAAAGGAAGTGCCTCATAGTATTACTATAACTCTGTTTTTTCACAGGTACTGGTGGTCCTTGGATCTTAGCTCTCTTACCGCATCGCAGCAAGAAACCCGGTAAACTTGATTTTGATGTTTTTTCACTATACTTGTATTTATTTTGCTGTTTCGAGGTCTCCCGACTTCGACGCCTTTTTTTCTGCGGGTATGTTTTATTAAGTGAACCTGGTCAGGTATATTACCAAATGCAACGCCAAGTATGGTGGAATGAGGATGGTAAGGCAAGCTGAAAATTACTTACATTGATAAACATCCGATCCTCTTGCTGGCGCATTCGAATCAAGGTCAAGGTAACACGATAGACACAGAATTGACGTCACAGGCAGCTATCGGAAGTCCTGTGTGCCCCCTTTGACTCTTTTTGACGTTATAAGGTCAAGTTACAGACATCGAAATAAGCATTTTTCTATCCGGAATTGCGCCAATAAAGAGAGCATTACGTTTTGGGTGGCAAGCTGAGACGCCCGGAATGTTAATGGGCCTAAAATGCAGAACCAACTGACAATTTAGAGTAAAAAATGAATAAACGAGACCGAAGATGGTAATCATTGTTTTAAAACCATGTTTTGGTTTGAGAATGATTTATTATTCAGTAAATGACACAGGCAAACTCGGAAAAAAAATCCAAGTGCTCCTATCAGGAGTCGAACCTAAGACCTTCCGATTACTAGTTCGGATGCTCTACCACAGAGCTTCAGGAGACTACTGGTTTATTACAATGAGAATAATTTTACCGGAATACTTCGTCATTTCGGCTCTGGAGTCATAGTCATGTAATTAAATTGAACAAATTCGCAGGATATATATCAAGGCTAATTAGGCCTGTTGCTAAAAATAAAAGAGAACTTGGGGGAACAAGACGGCGAGAGAAGATATGCCATCTCAAATGCGAGCACGCAAACGTCATTTAAAAAATTCCAGAAGTTAGCCAGACTGAGCTGTGCTTTCCGAAGCAGGAAGGCATTAAATGGCCTCTAACTGCAGGTTAGATAGCCCAGTTGTCGCTAAATTATGAGTAATCTCAGAGATAGCAGTAGCCAGCAAAACACGCAAGCGCGGGTAAAATCACCTCTCCCGAGGAGCGCGATTTTCGTTCGTGTTTCGCACTTTCTATCCCAGAGAAAATTAATAAGAGATTACTTATAGACTAAGTTGTTGCCAAACGTTTACTAACATGTCTGCCAACTGATGTTGCTATGTTGTGAAAAGCAAAATTTCTCGACAGCTGAAATGAAGAATGGCCCCGTTTATACCAGAACTTCTTGTTCGACAATCTTTCAACTGTTTTCAATTAAGTGCTGAAAGTAATTCGCGTTTGCTGTGGTTTTTCTTTGCTACGTTCTATAACTGATGGAATAAAACCCTGTCCTCACCAACAGGCCATTTTTGAGTTGCTTTGAACCTCATTATAAAAGGAAGGCTAAATACAAAGTTTTTATAATGAAAATTTTCATTCACATGCAAACAAAAATATTAATTTTCATGTGCAAAGCTTTAGACTTAGTCTTGCTTTCATAATGAGGTTCACAGCAACTCGGAAATGCCTGTCATTTCCGAGTTGCTGTGAACCTCCCTATGAAAGCGAGGCTAAGTACAAATCTTTTCATATGAAGATTAGTTTGTTGCATATGAACGAAAACTAATTTTCATAATAAAAACTTTGCACTTAGCCTCGCTTTTATAATGAGGTTCACAGTAACTTGGAAATGGCCTATTAAAACCATTTTATCCTGTTTTGTTTCTAGGAATCCTCACATATTCTCGTGGCTATCACGACACATTATCCCTGTTCTACCTCGAACAGATACAACCATCACTGGATGCAACGCTTCCGTTCCCAGATCTCATGCGTCTCTACAACATCCGCTTTCTCGCGACATCCGGGATCCAAATCCCTTCGCACTTCCTGGAGGCTTGTCAGCTGAGGCACCTGGCCTCTATAGATGACACTGATGTGTTCGTGAGAGCTCCCCAGGAGGATTATGGATATTTTGAATTTGCGCATGTCCCCGGCGCTATTGTAGGTGATTTGAAAGGCATGCGAGAGGCATTGATAGCATCAACTCAGCTATTTAAATACAGAGTTCTATTGGCCATTAACCCTTCTTCTGAGCTTCTACACAAGTCTTGGTTCAAAATAGTAGTTTCACATCGCCATGCAAACGCTAGTATTGTTCACAGGCTTCTCTCTCCTGAAGAGTTCGAAACAGCGTGGTTTGTATATAAAAGGTCCGTTCGGGAAAATGTTTTTGTTGAACATGTGGAGTTTGGACGCGAACCAGAGCAAGTAATGTCAAGAGTTATACAAGAGGAAGCAGGGAGAAATTTCTACACCGCTTATGTTGAGGTGGCAGAGGAAACATGGAGCGAGGTACGTTGTTTAATGAGGTAGAGAAGGGATTGCAAACCTTCAGAGATTAGGTAATTTCCGAGTTGTTTTGAACGTCATTACGAAAGTGAAGCTAAGAGCAGAGTCTTTCATGTAAAAATTAGTTTTGTTAATTTTTGTAAAAACTATGCACGAAGCCTCGCTTTCATAATGAGGTTCGAGGCAACTCGGAATTGGCCATTTTCATGATGGCGTCATTTTACTACAACTACCAGAATTCATTTCGTTTTCCTTTTCAAATTCGAATTTTATAATCCCAGTGGACAGCAAAGAACAATAGCTCTAATTAGCATGAGAAAACAAAAACCAGAAAGATTCTGGTAGTTGTAGTAAAATGACGCCATAGTGAAAATGTCCTATTGACCTATTTTAAGAGAACAAGGATACTCAGGGGAGCAGGGGATTTTCTTCCGCTCTTTTAAGGCCGCTTTTGGACATTTTTTAAAAATCCGTCTCGATCGATCGGCAGCGATATAAACGAAAATTTGATCGGCGTATACGCATGCGCAGATCGGCCTTTTCTAATTTATTAAAGCATGAGCAGAAGAAAACGAAAATGTTTGTCTAGTGATGAAATCAGTGGTATAAGTTTCTAAAAACTGGGTTGTCAGTATTAACCTATTACTTCATTTCGTTTTCAGAACTTTTTCCAGACCGAACATCTTATCCTCAAAGCGACTTACCATCCATTCTGGACATGTTCCTTCCGCCCGTCTGCTGATGCAACTGAACAAGCACGTGATCAAACACGTCCCTGGCACGTGGCTCCTGTGCATCACGTGGCACCAAACCTGATGAGTGTAGTCCTTCCGCCTGGTAGACATCACGTGACTTGCAAATATAAAAATCCCGGTTATCAGAAAGTTTCTTTCGGTTTGTTTATTGTAGTAATTCTTGCCTTGTTGATTATAGAAGTGAGCAGGTTTTTGCATTGAAGATAACACGAACTGAAGTTTCCAGTAGTGTGTTTTAGTTTCAAAAAATGTCGTTCTAGTACGAATAGATATCTTGCTAGTTTTCAAGATTACAATCTTTTCTCAATAGTGCCGACGCTTTGTGGAACTTATGAAGGAAAACCCGTTCGAAAAAATAATTACCATTTTCAGAAATAATGTTAAATGGCTCGCAAATAGTTTGTAATGTGATTAGGTAACATCTTACGTTACGTCGCTGGTGCAGTAGACCTGTACCTTTCCTAAGCTCTATTGTAACGGGTCCCAGGTGACTTGGAGATCCATTGTTTTTTGTGTCTAGGTGCCATGTTTTGTTGTTCGTTCTTTTTTCATCTCAACCAATTATGTGAGACGATGCAAGCAGTGCAGGTCGCTGGTGAAGCCAATAATTATCATTAAGCCCTAAAATTTTTGCTGTCTAGTCGCGACGAATCCGCTGGTTTTGTCTGCTTCGAAACCTGGGCAACATACGTTTCCTGGTTGCTTGGACTTTCGAAGTAACGCTTTAGAATGCTCTGGCCTCACTTTTATATACCCTGGATCGCTGGAGGCCAGCATCCCTTAACCCTTTAAGACCCAGTCCAGTGGTGACCAACATCAAATTTCTCCTGACAACGTCACTACTTGATTAAACATTTAAGTCAGGAGAACAAAGGAAACAATCACCAAAGATGAAATACCTTGATTTTTAGATAAAATCTCCCAACTAGTAGCATAAGAAATATATGGAGGACAGTGAGGAGAATACACGTGATGATAGGTCCTGGAGCCCTAACCACTCTGAGACCCTAAATGGTCGAAATCATTCGCAAACAACAGGTAAACGGTTGGAACTTGTTCGACCTTAACGCGTTGTTTGCAGATATACCTCTTAGTAACCGAGTTCGAGGTCCGTAGGGTAAGGGTAAGTTACGGACTGAGATCGCGCTTGGGCCATAAATCAACAGGGAAAAAACGAGGATCCGTAACTTACAGTATGGACCGAGGAAACGAGGTTAGTAAGATATTTATTATATCTCTGAGGTTAATCGGGCGCGCGTGAAAGGAACAACTTTCAAATTCAGCGGGCCGTCCAGTGAAATACGGCCCGCTAAATTGACCAATCAGACCGCGCGCACTTACTGAGAGATATAATAAAATAACATCATGCAGCAAACTGATTGCGGTTCATTACGTTTATGTGAAAAATAAGCTTTAACCGCATCATTGCTGATTTTAAGTTTCGTTAATTTATTGAAATAAGTAGAAGCTTACTATTTGCTTGCCTAGCATGACAAGGATAAAACACAATTGAACTTTCAGAAGACAATTGAGACGAGAACATGAAGTTGTTTATTTATAAAAAATAACTTAATATGTTGATTAAAACTCGTGCTGTACAGGTATATACAGCGGAATAAGTAGCCTGTGGTCAAGTCTTTGCCACATCAAGTTAAGCAGCGTGTGACTCGCCTTGTTAACGAAAACACGCCTTTGATTAAACTGTGTTGCTAAAGAATCATTGTCTGAAATTTTTCTATAAGTTGCAGGTTATAAATACCTCAAACAATTTTAACTATACAAACGGTGCATTTTATGCCGATTTGTGTTTCTCCACACAGTCTATAACTCGGAAAGCAAGTACCCTTCTACACCAATACAGGCCTGTATAACTATGACGCTCTGAATAAATACGTTAACGTTATGAACCACGTAAGAACTTCAAACCTATATACAACGTATTGGAACGTAGAGGCAGCAATAGTGTAACATCTTTTGTCTAGTGTGACCGTTGGAGGGTTGTTTTAAAACCTTGAGGAAAAGGGTGAGACGGTTATTGCAACAAAGTGTGTTCACGGCAGCCATCTTGGAGGAGCGAAACAATAGAATGATTTTCCTTTGGGAAATAAATTTTGTTTTTTGACGCAAGTATCTATCACTGTTTAGCTTCTCCATTATGGTCCCTTACAACACCTGTAGTCAAAATCAGTTCAACTCGAGTACAGACGTTTGCGGCCCCCGGACGGCTAAGCTCTAGTTTTTGGTGGGTTTTGGGTCGACGTTATGGACAAAATGGAATCAAAAAGCGAGAAAACCGTATTCCGAAAACTGCAGGTGAAGAGAATGCCTGAACTTCAGCTCTTTTTAAGACAACTCTCACCCGCACGAACACACTAACTAAAACTAGAACTCGGCTCAAACCAAGTACAATTAAACGAAATATGCATAAGTTTTTAATTGAACACCAACGAATACTAACCAACTCACTGGAGATTGAAACATTTTGAAATGACTGACTGATGAACGCGAAAGTGTAATAACATAACACAATTCCTATCAATTACTGCTTATAGCTACTGGGTACCAGTTTCCAAGAGTTGGAAATGTTTCCAGGATCTAAGACTATTGCGACGCCAGCTAGGGTCCAGTGTTCCGCGGTTTGGGAGCATTTGATTGGCAACGTGAATGAGCAACACTGTCGAGCCTGTCAAGTAACAGAGAAGCTTACTGTAAGGTCTCTATAAGCCCCTTTTCAATTCTCTCATAGTTGCCAATTGAGACGTGGTCATCAGACATGCCATATTTGATTATATGGGCGAACTGCACCACGATAAAAAGGAACATGTGATTGGTTTCATACTGATCTGAATTTTACCATACGAGATGGTAAGATGGATCCCGCACGAACTGATCTTTTAATTAAGGACAGTGCCTACTTTTGCTACTGCGCATAAGTCGGATTTCGGCGGTGCCTGCTAAAACAGATATTTTTGCGCGATTTATAACTACGCGGGAAAAGCAAAGCGGGAAGGGCTATTGGAATCCGAAAAGAAAATTGGGGGTAACCACGCATTTTTCAGAGATAATTAAGCTTTAATTTGGGGAAAAGTCCCATACATTCTTTTGTATTTATTTTTGGTACTTTTTAGAATTATTGTTGCTTAATTATCTTTTAAAAATGCGTGGTTACCCCCAATTTTCTTTTTGGATTCCAATAGGCCTTGCAAAGATCTGCTTTTCCGGCGTAGTCATACACCGCGCAAAAATACTTCGGTATTGGTAGGCACCATCCTTAACTATGTTTTTGAGTGGGAGGGGGAGGGGGCGGTAGTGTAGTAGTGCTTAAGCGCGTCGGTTGATCAAAGGGTAGGTGGTTCGAGGCTACTCTATATTGTATCTCTTCCCCACTTCTATTCAAGATGGCGGCCTGGGGAAGATCGTAGAGTATTTTATTATGTGATACACTTGATTTCGTCTTCGATACACCTGCTTTTTCCAGGATCAAATACGGTAAACAGCCATATTTGATCCCAGAAAAGGTGAACCGAAGACTAGAATCAAGTGTTTCACGTCATAAAGTACTCCAGGATTTGTGGTGTATTTCCCAGCGTTTTCCAGGGTCTTCTCTGTACCGCCATTTTGAATATCGCGAGGACCCTGGGGACGAGGTTGACCAAAACTCACCCTGTTCATAAACACTGGACAGCGGTAAACTTCCATATTTTCTGTCTCACTCCCCTCCTGGGGACCAGGCTCCTCTTCGTCAGGTATGACAGCGGACACAAAGAGGTCTGGTAACTGTAATATTGCAGCCCTAATCACAAGGAAGACACAGTCCAGGAATTAAACATTGCGACCACAATAACACATGGATTTAATAATCGCTATATTTTAAACATTCTAATTCAATTTATTCTAACTTTTAAATCTGTGGATGAAATCCTAAAGTGTGACCATTCAAATGAAAGCTACTGAGCAGTACTTTCCTGTGGCGCTGTTTATTATGTTGTACAAGGTGGTTCTAACTTTTGAATCTGTGGATGAAATCCTAAAGTGTGACCATTAAAATGAAAGCTACCGAGCAGTACTTTTCTGTGGTGCTGTTTAATTATGCTGTACAAGGTGGTTCTAACTTTTGAATCTGTGGATGAAATCCTTAATTCGGCAGCAATATTAGCTTGTGGCAATGCGTCTCGTAATTAACAAGACGGATTATGCATCTGTCAGTTTCAGTGCATGAGATGCACTTCACTGATAGATTCATAATCCACTTTGATACCAGACAAACTACGACACGCAAAATCAGAGGAATTAATTTTGCTTCCAGTTTTTCCAACGAATATTTGTAGTACAGAAACGCCGTTCATTTTCTTCTCACGCGAATAGACTAAATAGCAAACAGGAGATAATAGTAAGTCGATCATCATCAAGTGCATACCTTTTTAGTGCGCTCTTCTTATATTACTGTTTTGTATTCATATTTAAATTTAACTATTCTAGACTTCCCTCATAGCGTAGAATTAGCGTTTTCCTCTCCTCTTTTTCTTTTTGTGTGTGCATTTGTGCTTCAGCTTTCTTGCTGACCTGTATTTTATTTCTATTTAATACTGATGTCAACTGGCTGCCTGGCTCCGCTAGCCCCTATGGTTATTCCAGGCAGCCAGTACTCCAATTATTACTTTTAATATTTTCTTTGTTGTAATTTTATTTTTGAGCAAGAGTGAGTACAAATAAAGATTGATTGATTGATTGATTGATGAACAACTAAATTCTCCTAATTGGCACAAATAACTTCCAAGGAAAACATTCGACAGTAAGTGAAAAGAATTAGTTATTTGCGCTTAGGACTCACGTTGGTTCCACAAGGCACTCTTTGTCGAGGTCCAGAGACGCACCCTCCAAATACAGCCCCCTCACAATCAGCCCTTGCTCCGATTCACTGTCACTCTCGTCACGTGACAAATAGGACTTCGCCAATGAAACACGAAGTTCAACCTACAAGCATTGGACAATATGTTAGAGAACAATTTTACTGTTACGAAAAATAACAGCATCTTTGGTGGTTATACCCATTGAGATCTTGCCCTTGTTTTTATTCAAAAAATAGAGAAATATGCGCGCATTCTACGCTATTCTCAAGTGCTATTCATCGTTGCAGCTAAAGCCATAAAGCTAGGAAACAACGTCCGTTTCTAACATACCTCTTCCACTGTGCATCCAAACGTGGCTGCCTTCTCGTGTCTAAGTGACGTCATCAGAGCTCCGGGGTTGGCCAGGCCACCAAGCCAGACAGAGGTCAGCTGACCACGTCCTACTAAGGGCTCCGAGTTAGGATTTGGTACAATACCGCGTCGAACCCAGTCACTGAGTTGTTTGTGACGTCGACTCAAATCTGTTTCAGAAAAACAACATTTTCACATGAAGCCTTGCATTTTATTTTGCAACATTGTTCTGCGACCGTTAATAAGAAATCTTAGAACCATCCCTGATCTATAATAACAAAATAAATTTCACTTAGTGTTTGATGGGTTTCCAACTAAATGAAAAATTTATACAAACATTACCCTTGAGCCAAGACGTTAGACTGTGGGGGGAGGGCTGACAATCCGGATGGAACCAATCAGCGGGGACCATCTCTTGTTGGAGTGCGTCAACAACGGGCGCGAGGGATGGCGGGATTGCTGGTGAACCTCCGAGGACACAGTGCTCTAGGACTTGTAAGGAATGTCGAATGTGATACAGGAGACAGTTGAACCACTGACATTCCTGAAACCAACGTCACATAACCTATTATTAGCTGTAATCTGATTGGTCGAACTACGCAGTAACTAGGGTAGGGGGTTATCGAAGATACCACATATCTGCTGAAAGTTACCAACAAAATTTTAATTGGCTTTAAAATTTGAGATGACTTAGAGATATTCAGCTTGCAAGAGTCTGCATTGCTAAATAAGCAAGAAAAGTGAGCTTTGAATTTCATTGTCAATTTTTTTTATTTTACTGCTACATAGAGGGGTGGCTATGCAATAAAGACACTATCTTTTGAGGTTGAGGAAGGGGGGTGCAGGCAGAGACCATCATCTATTTTGTGGTTTGGTGGGTCCTGTTCGAGTACAGTAGTTTTGACCACTTCCCTATAAATAAAACACGCCGGAAAAACGTGATCTAAGTGTACCTTCTGCAAGACGTAGACCATGGACTCTGACAATCTATCCTCCGCTCCTATTGAACTACCAGACTCTGAGTAAACCGACAGAGCGCGCAGTTGAGAGAGCACGCGAGGAAGGAGTTGAGTGATAGGTACAGCCCCATCCCCTTCTATTTTTAGCAGCGTGGGGAGCTGTTCAAGGCATACGTCCATTGATGCACGCAAGCGAGGCATGTTGATCATGACTCCTGGGGAAGGATCTTGAATGAGGCCTGAGGTGTGGTGGATGTCTTGGTGAAGCTTGGCAAGTTTGCGAATGAATTCTGACGCGCTGAAGAATAATAAATAATAATAGGCTATTTCCGAGTTGTTTTGAACCTCATTATGATAACGTGGCTAGGTGCAAAGTTTATATAGTGAAGATTAGTTTTCATTCATATGCAAACGAGAAGCTTTGCACTTAGCCTCGCTTTCATAACGAGGTTCACAGCAACTCGGAAATGGTCTATTGGCATGTTAGCAGCAGGAAAACAAACTCAAGTTTAATCCTAAATACGACCACAATACAGAATCAACCAAACCAAATCACTGTACAGTACAACCTGATTAAAGTGACCAGAAAAAAGGTACGGAAAAGTTTCTCGTCTTAACAGGGTGTTTGGGTCAACTCAGAATTGACTACTTCCTAAACGAGCCTTTGTTCGGGACAAAAATGTAGCAGTAACATTGATGCAGACGTGCTAAAGATGTAGTCGCAGTTACGGTGAAAAAAAAAATGATGATCACTGTTGCACTCTTACCGTGCTTCGTTGTATTCACGCTCCACACTGGTGTCTAGTCCCAGGGCCCTAACAGCACTCAAGTCCGCGTCCTCTGTCCCAGTCTTCTCGTTAAACCACTTACTGTAATCAGACGGGTCTACATTAGCGGGTGGTACAGGCAGACTGATGGAGCCTAGGCTGAGCGACGAATGCTGCTGAAGCGCTGTCTCTTTCATCACGTGATGTGTTAGGATCTCTACGTAGCGGCGGTCCCAAGGATCAGTGACTTTCCCGCCATAAACACCCTGCAGATCCATAGAGTCAAACAAAACAGGTCAACTTACCTGCTAAAAGATCGTACACCTTACCAGCTATGAAGTCAGTGAAGCGAACAGAAGTTTCCCGCCTTACTGATAGCTAATTCAGCAGGTACAAACCTCCCGCCATAAAGACAGACGTAGATGCACTGACTCACGCCTGTAAATATTTCCCGCGGTAAAGAGAGTGAGCAGGTGAAAGTTTCTATGACGACAAAGTGGCGAGGTCGGTCCTCTCATCTGGTTATTTGTGTTAATAACAAATTACTAACACCAACTAAATTAACAGGCCTACGTACCCACAAAGACCACGCTTTTAGGAATTGTTTCAGTGCCATCTTAGCTTGCAATTTTTTTCAATCCACATGTAATTTTTGCACACACCCTAAAAACCCTCTAGTTTCGGATAAACCCGCCATCACCCCAACCCCTCAAGGAAAAAGGTGTAGAAACGAGAGAATCAGAATTACACTTCATGACAAATTGTAAACACGGAATCTTTTTTCCTTACCGGAAAATATTTCACTGCACGAAAGTCAGGCTCTCCGACTACCTTTACGTTTTAGGTGACCCACCTCACCCTACCCAAGCTAGTTAACAAATAAAGGCCAACAAAGAAATCTGTCGGTACAAAATGTAACTCGGCACTAGAGTCTTACCCGAGCAATGACATCGGACAATGCCTTCAATTGAGGCGCTCCTAAACCATCCTGTTTCTTAGCCCATCCGATCACCATCTCAAATGACGTCAGTAAGTCACGTGTAGACAAAGGGTAGCGACCGCTGGATGCTCGCGTCCCCAGCTGATGACGCATAATCAGAACGCTGTGGTTAACACACAAGCCAAACAAAGTTGAACGAACTGCGAGAGACTGGTCCCGAGCTTGTTCCCAGTAAGTTCGAGGAACAGCCTATAAAGACAAAAAAGCAGCCACTGTTTTACTTCTCAAGACGCTTTAACCCTTGCAATCGTGAAACTTTTTTGAGTATCTCTCAGGGAGGAATTGAAAAGAAATAACACAGGAAGGTATCGGTCTTAAGCTTAATTTGAATGGTCACAATTCAGAATTTCATCCACAGACTCAAAAGTTAGAATCACCTTGTACAGCATAATGAATAGCACCACAGGAAAGTACTGCTTAGTAGCTTTCATTTGAATGGTCACACTTTAGGATTTCATCCACAGACTCAAACGTTAGAATCACCTTGCAGCATAAGAAACAGCATTACAGACAAGTACCGTTGAATAGCTTTTATTTGAATGGTCACACTTGATTTAATCTTAACGCTCAAAATTTTTGCTTCGGACCTTTTTATATTGCAAGAATGTTCAGTGTTGATAGGTTGACAGCGCACATATGAATGTCTCTTTCTCCATCTGTAGGCATTACAGCTCGGTTTATAAAGTATACGTAATTGTCATTGTATAATCAAGAAAGTTAGGACTTTTGACCTAGCGACTGACGCAAACGTCCACGAAACAACATCAAAGGTTTTTGTTTTATACCTCAAGGGTGGACGTTATCACGGTTTTCAAGTCTAGATCCATAGAGTCCAGGGGCTGATACACAGGCCCTTCTCTCTGCACCACGTCCCAGGCCAGTTGATAAGTGAACAGAAGAAGCCCCACTGGCAAGTGACTCGCAGGCTCACAAAGCAGGAATACGCGCCACTGAGACGGAGTTGAAGAAGTTTCTGGAAAATGTAGCAACATATTAAGCATTATTGCTTACTAACACAGATATCCGAGTTCTGAAAGTAGCATCTTTACCTCTAGTTTTAATTCCCGACTTTTTATCTATTTTTTAATACTGCCTTGTTGGCAGATAGCAAAGTAGTGATCTATTCTTCCTGTATACTTTCTGAAAAGCGGAATTGGCCAAATATGACCCATAATGGTTTGATTTTTCGATCGCAAGACACTAGTTCCATACAATCGCAATTGACCCTAACCGATAGCAGAAGATAGAACGTGATCGTACACTAATAAAACACGTACCGGCTTGTAATTGAAGCCTAGACAATCGATTGTACAGTTGATCCAGCCACGGACGTGAAGCCAATTGAAGATTTTCAATCACCAACCAAGCGTCTGTCCGCACAGCCGTTGCCAAGGCAACATCAATGACCTCTTCCTGTCCGTGTCCCACGGATATTTGTTGGCACTGTACTTTATTGGCCTGCAAATTAATTTGAAAAACAAACATTATCGTTTGAAGATCGCTCACATAGGAAGCATAAAGAATACATAGTACATTAAGCATACAGACTGCAACTGTAGGTTGGAAATGCCTGTATGCAATGTAATGTAATGTATTTATATACCGCACAGATCTCATAGTCTCATGGCAGTTTACACTTCTTCTGTGGGGTGAGATCGGACATCAGCCTGTAAAGGCAACCACTGACAGCCGCTATCAGTCCATATTTTGATCTCAACCACCCACCCAACCCAAGTATGAACGTGAAAGACAGATGAGATCTGTCTTCCTTGTTACACTTCGTTATTGTCTAGTTTTCCTCTTCACACATTATCATTGTTATTGTTGTATGTAATGTTAAAAAAAAAAAAAAATAATGATTTTGTGTACAGTCTGGCTTGCCGCAATTAGCTCTTCGCTATTTGCGAGCCAGCCTAGTTATAACTTAAGGTTCTGTTGTGAATAAATAAAACTTGTGAAAACTAAAAACTTGTGAAATCATGTGTTGTAATTGTTGCAGCAGCTCAGTATACTTTGGAAAGCCCCTACAAAGGAATATGTGAGAATGCATTCAATACATGTAGCCATCCTTTTCCAGGACGTTAGCTTCTCTCTTCCCACAACGTGTGTTTTTAACGATCGTATTCCGGAATAAGAATAAGCAGAATAGCTGTCAGATTTCTCTTTTACAGTAAATTTGGGAATGCATTTTTGCAAACGTTTGCTGACACATGATAATTTAAGAGCGATTTTGTACCCCAGTAAATCCAAAAACCTCTTATCAGGGATTTCGTGTCATCATTGTATGTATTTCTATTCCGGAATAGGGTGAATTGAACGCACCCTTAGACTTAATGCTTTGCCATTGAATTCTTGTTCTGGACGTAACAGTTGCAAGTTAGTTTACTATCCAATGTTATTATTCCAACGACTGTTTCTTGACCCAACATGAAGATTTACATTTTACTTTCAGAAAATACTGCTCTCTACAATTTTCGTGATGTCTCCTGGTACAATAACGGAGTACCTTTCCCCTGTTTTAAACAGATCACTGTCAGCAGATCACTCTCTCTCTAAGCGACTCGGGAAATTTATGAAAGCACTCGTTGGACCTGAAATCAATGGGGACACATTGTGATAGGCTATAAGAAGTAGTACCTCTGCCATACGCCTGATGCTCCCAACAGGGGATATCTTGAATGGTGTGTTGACAGACGAGTGGTCTGGCATCACAACAAATATAGGAATCGAATGCTTGATACCAGAAAGGATCTTATCGAAGGGCGGAAGAGTCTTCTCTATGAGCTCCCCGACTTCACTTTCCACAAACATGCGCATGGCTCGTTCAAATCTATCAGAACGCAAGCAACGAATCATCAACAACTTGTGAAGCACACTCAGTTCTGAGCCTTCGGTTTCTATGGGCAACGGTTGGGTCTCAGGCCTCTCGCTTCCATACCAGTCTCTCCACGGACCGGGGTTGGAGGCAATGTGAGTACAGATGCTGTCCAAGGGGCCTTTGAGACTGGAGACTGCAAGGATGAGTTCCCAGGCCTCTTGCGCGATCCAGCTTGGCTGGAGAAGAGTGGGGTCGAAGTCTGAAAGTGCAGGGACTGGTGAAGATGTAGTACCTAGAAATAAAGTCAAAAGAGAGTTAGATTCTATTGTCCTTACCGAAGATCAAATGGAGACTGGGGACAAGTTCTGAAATTTTTATTTAATTAGAAATTGGAGGCCGTTACAAGAAAGTTCAGATTAAAATTAGTCAGTTTACCAAGTTTGAGGTTCTGTCGTTCGATTACAACAATGTAGAAGGCTTTGAAAAATCGGAAAAATTAGAGACTTTGTAAGGATTGGGGAAGGCCATCTCAGAACTACAAATTTGTATGGAGTTTGGGCAACCTTTAACAGGTCACAGCCTGGTTATTGCACATTGAAACATAACCAAACTTGGTAAACCTAATTTTTATGTGATCTCTCTGGCGATGGGGCTCATTTCTTCATAAGGCGCAATTTGAACCATACGTAAACTAGGGCCCAGTCACTTTACGAACTTCGGAACTGTCAATCAGCACCTGTCACACATGTTGACACGAACTAAAGATGTATTTTACCAGAAAGCAGCAGCGAAATTTTTTCTTGAGTGAGTGTTCCCTCCGAACGCTCTTCCATTTTGTAGAGTGACAGCAAGGAGGCGAACAGGAGGCGGTGATGTTGGTTTATACTCCTGTGAAAAGATAAAACGACAACACCGAGTTAGGACACCACTACTTCGTTACCCAGATCTGAGTAGGGCTATCTTTTCACCATTTAATTTCAAGCTGGAGGAGAAGAAGACGACCACTGAAAGTTTTGAGGCATGGCGTAGGTACCTAGGCAACGAATGACAGTGTGGACAAGTCCAAAACTGGCGAAGCACTCTTGAAAAGAACACTTAGCTTAGACCTGCCTTGTCAGATCTAGTCAATTTCTGTGTACGGCTCTGTTCATATTCGTTTCTATTTTTCTCAAGGCTGAGCAACCAGATCATAACTTATACCATGCCTCGACGTGGTCTAAAGAAATATCGTTTAAGGACGGTGCCTACTAATACAGAAGCATTTTTGCACTGTTTATGACTATGCGTGAAAAGCAGATCTTAGTATGGGTTACTGGAATCCAGAAAGAATATTGGGGGTAGCGTGGTATTTTGTTCTGGAGAAAATTAAGCAACAATGACTCTAAACAACAGTAAAATAAAAGCAATGAATGGCCTTTTTTTTTTCCAATTTGAAGCTTTATTATCTCTGAAAAATACATGGTGACCCTAAATTTTCTTTTTCAATACCAAGAGCACTTGCTAAGTTCTGCTTTCTCCACATAGTTTTAAACCATGCAAAAATACCCCTGTATTAGTAGGCACCACTCATAGGAAACCCGAGTATCTCGAGATGCGCAGAAAGTATGCGTAAAGCTTGTTTCAAATAAGCCACAGCTCTTTTTAATCAACTTCAGTGAAATGATCGAATCAGAATGTTGTCTTCCGAGAAAGGATGTATACAAACCTGCTGACATGTCTGTAGAATGATTGGGTAAGCGAGGCTATAAGCTGGTCTGACTGTTCATCACCAAGAGGTGTGTATTCCAAACCAGGCGTTGGTAGAGGTACTTCAGCTGGCAGGATCACTGATGTCCGCTTACGGACCTTTTTATTACGAGAAGGAGCGCGATTTTCTTCACCTACAAGGAAAAGTAAAAGTGACCATTTTTAAACATGAAGATCCGCTATTAAGGGGCTATCTCTTCCTTCTTCTATGAAACACAATTCAGTAGCGCTAGGCTGTTGACTTAAACGTACTCTCAACTAATATGCTTCAAAACTTCACCAAACCGGATGATTTTCACAGCTATACAAGGAACAAGTTCCTATTTCACTTATTTCGCGGCGTCATATGCGGGTTGAGTTTTTGTGGTTGGTTCTTGTCCTTGCCCCGAGACGTTTTTCTCCGGGTACTCCGGTTTTCCCCTCTCCTCAAAAACCATATTTTCAAATTACAGTTCGATCCGGAATCCGAGGGCCACAGGTTTGTCAGTCGTAAAGACTGTTAGGTGTCACCCTCGTTAAACAAAGTCGATTTATTTTAACAGCAGTTTAGACTGAACATTGATCAAAATATATTAGTAATGGTCACAGAAAAGACAAAGCTTGTTTGTCAGTTGTTCACGCTCTTGTGGTTGATTGTCAACTTAAAATGAGAATAGCCAGGCTAGGCTTCTTTTATACCAAAACTTCCTGTTCAAAAAGGACTTTTCTTTTGTGTGTAGACGTCAGGACTGGACCAAGAAAACAACCCAATGAAAACGCATTAGCAAGGGCCGGAAAACCATTTAAAACAATTTATTTAGGGGAGCAGGGATGGCGCAGTGGTGAGAACACTCGTCTCCCACCAATGTGGCCCGGGTTCGATTCCCGGTCTCGGCGTCATATCTGGGTTGAGTTTGTTGTTGGTTCTCGTCCCTTGCTCCGACGGTTTTTCTCCGGGTACTCTGGTTTTCCTCCCTCCACAAAAACAAACGTTTCCAAATTCTAATTCGACCTGGAAACAGTGGAGAGAAGAGCCACGCCGTGGATTCTACTGAAATTCCCATTTTATTTTATTTAAAACAAAGAACAAAAAAAGAAAATAGTTCATGTACCTTGGACAGTTGTTGTTGCCGCTCCTTCTTCCTCAACCGCCTTAATCAAAATAGTAGTTCTCGACTCCGACTTGAGTCCATCTCCATTCTCAGTGTCCGATTCGTATTCTAACTTCTCCTTCAGGGGCTCCACATCCTGTCCTACCGCCGACCGGAACAGGGAGAAAAAATACCCCAGGGAGAAACGATACTCGTGCTGAACACTGTTCAGGGAACGCAGAAGGGAGAACATCATCACCGCACGTTTGGCAAGCGGTATGAAAAGTTCACGAAGGCCTTTTAGTCTGTTGTAGTTGTCCAATGTGTGGGTAAGACGTTTTGCAACCTGGTGTGGAGAGAAAATCAACAACAAAGTCAACAGTGAGGCTAAAAAATAATGAGCATATTAACGGAAACGTTATGTTCTGGGATTTTTCGTGCGAGCCGGCAAGAGTGTTCCCTAACATTAGTCAAGCACCGTAGGGTTTCCAAGAAACGGATGTTTGTTTTATCAACAGAGTTGATAATTAAAGGTAAATTGGCCACCGTAAAGAGATTCGAGTACGGACGTTTCAAGCGTTAACCCTTCGTCAGAGCCGAAGGGCTAACGCTTGAAACGTAACTAAACCACTTTTCCAAGAAACTGACCCTGGCGCCTAGCGTGTGGCTATTCAACCTAAATTTCATAACGTGGGCTGCTGACTTTTAGCATTGAGCTCCAAGACGTTTTGTGAGGTAACAGTCACTGTTTGATAACGGGACACAACATCGTTAAGTTTGAGTCTTTGAAAATTTGAAAAAGGCTGCTTCGCCCTTAACCAACTTCTCAATACAAATGACCATAACTTTAATTTTCAAACTTGCTTATGATCTGACAAAATCAGTATTCTACATCACCTTTTATCACAAGTATTTATAAATTTCCAGCCTCCTATTATTTAACAATTATTAGCCGAAGGCGAAGTAAATATTGGTGAATATTCCCCGAGACGAAGTCGAGGGGAATATTCACCAATATTTACTGAGCCTGAGGCGAATAATTGTTTTAGTATAATTAGTCAGGTGATTATCAGAGAAAAACAAGTACCGTCCGAAAAATGTCTGTTTTGTTTGTTTGTTTCAAATCGTCACGCGTCAATGAACAGAGACGCGCAGTCTGCCGATCACATGCTCAATCGAAATCACATGCGCAATCGATAAACTGCACACGGCCTCAAGCAGAATGTCAATATTCTTTAACTGCCGTTTCATTGAGACGAAGCACTGACTTCTGTGAATGAATGTTGGGTTTCTCCGACCCGTTTACCAAAATAGATGGAGATGAACCAGGCTGTTTGGTGTAAAACTCGAGCCGGGATCACAAGTGTTAGCGATAGCATTTTATTGCACAATTTCTTGTTGACATGATGGCTTCGCCGGTTAACGGACGTTTATAAATTGCCCTGGGAGATAAGCTGCTTCAGGTAGGAATTAAGTCATTTGTTGGCTTCACTAAACAAGTACACGGTTGTCGCAGATGAAAATATTTTGTTGTGAGGCGGTGACTTTAGATGGTGGTCGAGAGTCGCTCGAACCGACAACAAACTAGTTTTCAGATTATAAAAACTGTTTTCTTTTCTCGTCACTGAAACGTAAAACTTACAGAGACATTTATTCATCTTGTTTACTTCCATGCTTTCAAATTCTGTCTTAAACTCGTTTTGTTTGTGAAATCATTCTGTTAATAAAGAAAATCTTGCTTGAATTTAACTTAATTTGTTGTCTTCATTTTAAGTCATCGAGATCGACAACATGCAAATTACAAGGGTTTTTTTTATTACAATTAGCAAAATTTTCATCTCTTGCCTTCGAAAAGGATCACCTCGGACTTAGCTGCATCTTTAGTACCTTTCGGAATTGCATTTTCTTTCATCCTATTTACTTCTTTTTCAGAAATGTCAACAAATAGCTAAGCGGCCATTTTGAAAGTTAGTGCTCCCGCTATAATCACCTCGCGCGAGGTGATTATAGCAGGATATGACGCAATCTTCGACCAATCAGATCAACAGAATCTCTATAATCACCTGAGTAATTATACTAAAATAAGATACCTAAGCCTCACTATATAACGTCCTTCTTTATAATTGTTTTTCTTAAATTAACCATGTTCTCGGGGCAGTGAGTGAAAAATATAAAACAAATACTAGACAGAGGGCATGCCATTATCGGAAATGGGCAATTTACAAACGGATAAGGGGGTTACTTTCTAAAGAACCTGTTGTGGTGCGTCAGTAGGGAGTAGAAACGAATGTTCGGTTTATCAACAGAGTTGATAACTTAAGGCAAATTGGATGACCGTAAAGAGATTCGAGTGCTGACATTTCGAGCGTTAGCCCTTCATCAGAGCGAATACACGAAGGGCTAACGTCCGAAACGTTAGCACCCGAATCTTTTTACGGTGACCAATTGACCTTTAGTGAGAGTGTCTCGCGATGCAAGGAAGCTATACCTCACCTCAGTTCTACAATTAACCAGCTCAGCAATGACCTCCGTCTCCTCCCAGATGTCTGTACCCTGCCGTGCAGTCACCAGACCCATCAGCTTGCTGTCAATATTCTCCAGTAGTCTCAGTAACTCCATCATCACCATCAAGCACTTGCGGCCCTCAACATAGAGCCCAGGCTGCACGCGGTGAAAAGCCTCCCACTGGATCTCCTCGGCCAAGGCTTCCTCGTCCAAGCGCAGGTTCACAAGAGTCGTGATGGAAGACACCTCAGTACTGAAGGCTGGCCGAGAGGATCTGGATACCAGATACAGGCGGAACTCGGGGTGACACATGACACGGCGCGAACCGAACTTCACCAACTGAGAGTCTGGGACAGAAAAAATGAAGCACGGGAATTTTGCAAACTGGCCTTCCCAAGATCTTTGTCAACTGGTGTTAACGGTAACGACAGGGTTGTTCAAACGCGGATTAACAATAATTCAGGTCTAAAAGAAAACGGAATTTCTCGCTGCTCTTCTTCAAAAGTGTTTTCCAAGGCTAATTTTTAGATTGAGGTTGAGAGCATCAGGGTAAATCGTACGTAAAAAGAAGTGACAGCAATTACCATTTATAAGGGATAAAGATAAATTAAATTGAAGTTTCCACAACTTAAAGAATTCAATTCAGTATTAAATCGAAACCAAAAATGGAAATAGCATAATGAAATTTTCAGATGTGCACCTCCATCCCTCCCCCATTTTAACGGACATGGCATTTCACAGTGACAATTTCGTGCCTTTTAGGTTAAATACTCCTCCCCACCCCCACCCTCTGGCAAAATGGGACGCCTTACAGAATGCATGAAACACAGATAGCTATGTCACCAAACCTTTTTCAATCTCATCACTGGTGGCTGTAGTAATGTGGTAAATAAGAGGCATAAAAAGGGAGTCAACATGACGATCAATATTGTACAACACCAGCGCTGTTCCGCTTGTAATGGCCTTTTCGATCTTCAGGATGGAAGAGGGGTCACTGAGGGAGAAATAGAACACAGTGAGTAGACCGGCAATGTCGACTTTTTCTATTTTATCACAACTCTTGTAATTACTTTCTTTCTAAAGCAGCTGAGCAGTAACCACCCCCCTCCCCCACAATCCCAACATACACAACCACACACATAAATTTTTACCTTAACTGATAACGCATGCTATTCATGTACAGTAAACACTGAACTTGGACTTAGCTATAATGCGAGAAAAGCACTGGTACTACTTGTGCTACTTGGAGGCCATGTAGCCAAGTCCTGCTCTGGCCACTAGCTGTAGTCCCGACTTCAACCCTACTCGTCACAACTTTTAAAATACCAGCTAATCTGCCTCCTGCCAGTTGGGAGTTTTACGTGTAATTTGAATCTTTTTTTTCCGGTTACTGTGTTTGAGTGACCTGCTCCTAAACCACCTTGGAGACGTTTAAGGGGCACTGTTACAGAATTTTCTGTATGTTTTGGTCTCAAACACCAAATTGGTCTCAGAGCAGAGAAAAAAATGAGGTGATTTCTCCTAGGAGGAAAAAACTATAACAAGGTTTTTAGCAATTTCTCCAAAATACACGGCAAGAAATTGAAAAAAATAACCAATTTTTGCAAGTTGCAATCCATTTCCATCCTGGCCATCCGCAGCCAGAGATAATTAACATCAGTTTCTGTGCAATAGTAGGGTTATTGTTAACAAAACTGAATCATTATTTGAACGATTCCGTCGATACAAAAATGTTTTTGGCCATTCAAAGTAACATCACAAATAGTTGACACGTCCCCTTAAAATGAATTTACATTTCATTGGTAGACCATGATCATTGAGCATCCCAATACTGTTTACCTTTCCGCTAGATCAATTTCCAACAGGTTCCCTCCATCCTCGATGGTCCTAATCAGCTCAAGTCCCTTATTATAGGGATCCATAAGAAGAGGGACACGTTGCCACGACGATTTGGCTAGTACCGCGTTCTCTATCTTCCTAGGCCCCACACCCTTGGTGAGGAGCCTTCGCACGTGGTATTCACCTAACAGAAGCTTGATTACAGCTAAAGCGAATGAATCATACTCCGTCAGCTTCACGCGGCGCAGCATCTGATCTTTGACCACTGAGAACATATAATCATCTGAGTTGGACTGAGGTTCTTCTGGTAATGGGCCTTCTTGTTTCTCACTGTCTTCCACGTCTTGCTTCTCTATGTCTGCACTGGGAGACCTTTCTTGGTCACCTTCTGTTTCATCCGTCTTCACGGCTGTGTAAAAGGCAACGAAACATTTAAAATGTTCGTTCTTAAACAAGTAAACTGTATTTAGTTAAAACGAAAGACCCTCGCAGTTATTTACACAACTTAAGCAGTTACGAAAAGAAGGCCTGAAAAAAAAAATCACCCTTGAACGGGATTCGAACCCATGACCTCTGCGATGCCGGTGCAGTGCTCTATCAACTGAGCTATCAAGCCAACTGGGAGCTGGTGGTATTCTGAGTTTGCAATATACCCGGGAAGAATGAATAAGTGATTAGTTAGTCGTGGGGACATAACTACAAGGAAGAAAATTCTGAGTCAAACAGCATGGAAATCGAACCCACGATCTTTTGTACACCGATCTGAGACTCTAAACGTACACTGAGCTACAGGAGACTCATGATGAGTCAGGTCTTTTTTACTGGGTTTATATGTGACATTCGTTCCGCATACTGCTAGGATCAATAATATTAAAAGCTAATCGACTGTGGTAACAGGCAGGTAATAAATTTGGTTTGACTTATTGGCTGAAAGAGTGAGGCAAATTTTCTAGCTTGCCAAACACAAAGCCATTTTAAGCAAAACCAAAGCAAATCCGATACGAAATCAGTTTCAACACAACAGAAAACCGCGCCAAGAAAATGCAATATTCAGTATATAATCAGTAATATTCAGTATGTCCCGTACATGGGACAAAGAAATGATGGCCGTCCCCTTCTGGAGTCGAACCTGTGACCTTAGTATACTCCATTGTAAAGTTGGTCACTGAAAAACAGCTCTAGACCCAAATGGCAAAGGAAGCATTATGCTATGACATAAACAGAGAGGAGTGAATGAGAGGAATTTAACTAAGAGTGCTTTCAAATTGCCAGAACTGGCCGACCACACCCGCCCAGTCTGTAAATCGAATGCGTCATTTTGAAGGAGTGGCGCTGCAAAATCTTGAAAAATAATCACTTCGAAAATGGTACGCGCTATTTTGAAGAAATTCTAGGGACTAGGATAAAACTTATCCTAGTTCAAATTGTTACGTTCCGTTTACGAACTAACGGGTCTGGCCGGCCAGATTTGACAAATGTAAAGCGCCTATTTTACCATTCTGTTCATTGCTGTCATCTGTGTTTGCATTTTCTTCCAGCTCTGCATTTGTCTCTCCTTCGCCTTCAACTAGCTTCTCACTGCTTGCTCGCACCTCTTGTAACTTTTCCATCATAAATACCTCAGCACCAGCGTACGGTGTTGAACTGTCTACCACTAGCATCACACCACGCTCATCCAGACACTGTGGCCAGTGCACTGTCAGCATTTCACGGCGAAACATGAACGAGTAGGGGCCTAGGTAGGTGGCGAATGCTGCCGCGATAGCGACTCCACCGGCCACTGCTTCTTCACGGGTGCTGATGGATTCTAACAGCTTAAACCACTTCTGACGACCACTTGACAGCACCTTAAAACGAGTTGAAAAATGAAGCTTTCTGCTATAAATTCTTACTTACAACCTTAATAATTTGCATGTGATAATGGCAACAGGATGACGCCGAAACGTCGTGTTCTTGCGTTAATATTTGTCTTAAAATCTTGAATTACGCCAGAAAAAAGATCATCTAAGGAATGTATTACTTTCATATAGCTTTCATTCGCATGGTAACAATGTAGGATTTAAACCACAGAGTTAAAAGTAACAGGCAGCTTGTACATGATAGTCGGTCACACATGAAACTACCGTTCGATAACTTTTATTTGAATGGTCACACTTTAGGATTTCATCCACAGACTCAAAACATAGAACCACCTAGCTTGTACAGAAGAAAAAAAGAATTGAACACTATCCTCAAGCTTTTAATCTGCGCCACCCTTAGTCTTTCTCGCTTCCACATACTTCCAGCCATTTGTCGAGTATTATTTTCCCACAAAATCTCACCTTTTCTGTTGGTTTCTTGGTATATATTTGAGTACCGGAAGAACATTTTCAGATGGCAGTAAAATGCCCCTTAGATGAGTTATGTTCATCAGTGTTAGAAATAAGAATGTAACATATAAAATGTTTTCGCTATTTACTCTCTCACCTCCTCAAAGTAAGCAGCCTGGGATAGCTGTGAGTCTAATGTCTCTGACAGCTCGTACTGTCTACACTTGTCAATGGACGCTTCTTCATAAGCTAAAGCGAGTGATCTGAGGCGTTCCTCCAGGTCCTTCAGTTTGCTCTCCATAGAAGACAATTTACCTACAGCCAGCTCAACTGCTGAGGACGTCTCGGACACTTTGGAGTGTAGAGGTTTCACCTTGGACTGCATCATGCGATGGTACCTAAACAGTTAATAGAGGAGTGTTAAGACTTAAGGACGGCGCTTCTTTTGCGACCGCGCATGCACTCTGCGCATCTCGGGATGGTCCGAGTAAGTCGGGTTTCTTAATGGCGGTGCCTGCTAAAACAAGAGATATTTTTGCGCGGTTTATAACTACGTGGGAAAAGCAGATCTTGACAAGGGTTATTGGAATCCGAAAAGAAAATTAGGGGTAGCCACGCATTATTCAGAGATAATTAAGCTTCAATTTGGGTAAAAATGCCAAACATTGTTATGAGTTTGGCGTTTTTTAAAATTATTGTTGGTTAATTATCTTTTAAAAAATGCATGGTTAACCCCAATTTTCTTTTTGGATTCCAAAAGCCCTTGTTAAGATCTACTTTTTCCGCATAGTCATAAGCCGCGCAAAAATACTTCTGTATCAGTAGGTACCGTCCTCACGCAACTTCAATGCAAAATGACCAGAGTAACCCGATAGGCGCATGAGGAAAGCGCGGGAAAGAGGTGTAGCTGACGTCGGAGTTGCAGTGGCGTATGGCAAGCGCGCGGAAAATGTCTATAATTGACATTTGGTGAGGGTGGGAAAACAAGTTTGGCTACAATGTTGCAAAGACAGGAACAAAAGTATAACTAAAGTATTGTAATAGTAGGGAAAACATGCAGATATAACTTATGTATAGTAAGCACAGGAAAAGTATGTTAAACTGACGTCTGGAAGCGCAAAAAAAAAAACTTGTAAAAGACCACAGGCAAGCGCAGGAAGGCATGTTTAAGGCGCGCGTGGAAAGCGCGAAAAACGTGTATAATGGACGTGTGGCATGTAAAGCACAGGAAAACAAATTTAACTGGCATGTTGCAAAGGAAGGCGGGAAAACATGGGTAAATGACGTCAATAAATTGAGTTAGGCAAGCGAGGAAAAAGCATGTTCATGCGAAGCGCTGACATCTGAGGTCTGGCAATCACGCGCAGAACATTTATTCGACGCGTGTTGCAATAGCGGGAAAAGATGTACAGGAAACCCACTGACAGAGTTGTTTTACCTGACCACTCCCTTGACCCATAGTAACAGGGAGCCCACTGCAGGGTTGTTCGTTTTCCTTTCAAGATAGTCTCCGTTGAAATGAGGCTTCTTGAGGTAGGGCTCTACCACTTCCAAGGTACTCTCCGAAAGTTCCATTTCGTCAAACACTCCAAGCTCTTCGCGAAATCTGACAGAAACAAAGACGGTAAACCCTTAACGATCTTTAAACGACATACATCATCTAAAAACTCCTGTCATTTCCGCTTATATTTCGTGTTCACGAATTTTTGTTTAACGTGCCATTAAATCAATTGGATTATCATGAATCAACAGGCTCTCTACTTCAGTATTTATCATGAATGCACAGGATCTCTACTTCAACAGCGGCACATCTCCAAAGTTTTTCAGGACTGACGGCTATCTACCACTATAATTAATCATCGATCTCTGTATTTGACTCCCTTCATTCCTTTAAAAGAGCTGTTTTTTAAAAAGCTCTAACTTACCTGTCTAAATTCGCCATCAGACGTTTAGCTCCCTTGTTCCAAGTCAAATCGGACGAAGGTGACTTTACTGCAAAAGAAAAACAGAGCGGTTATCAACTGAGTGTTAAAAGTAATTCGTGTTTGTTTTGGTTTCAACCAGAGCGCCCTGGGCCCAGTTGCTCGAAGCATGGTTAGCGCTAACCCGGGTTAAATACCATGACAACCTATAGGTTTTAATACCTCTTGACCAATGGTTAGCGCTAATCATGCTTCGAGCAACTCAGCCCTGAACGTCATGTTTTCATAACGGACTGTCCCATACTGACCGAAAGTCAAAGTTCACGCTTTCTGGAAAGAAAGAGCTCTCTATATACATACCAATAATAATGATAGCTGCTAACAGATCTTCAATCTCGTTATCTGGTTTTTGTAGAGCCCGCAACTCAGCCAGTCCCTGTGCATCAAGGTTCTTAAGCACTCTTTTCGTATCTGACACCACAGCTGCTGCTTTGAACACTGCGCGCTCGTGCGCAATCTGGTACTCAGGGAGAGCCTGCAAGAAACAAATAGTTCAACGCTTGTTCGAAGGAGTGGCGATTCTGTGCTATACAATAAACTAGGAAACTGCAGATCAGTGTTCGAGTACGAGATTGAGTACGAGTACGACTTTCAAATTTCAAATCAGTCACATCCCCAGAACTCTCGCTCCTTCCCGTTGTTTACCAGCAGATAAGGAGACCATAGAAACAAGATTGGTGTGACAAGCGGTTTTCTAAACCACGTAAACTAGATTTGAAAAGTCGTACTCGTACTCAATCTCGTACTCGTAGTCAAATATGAAGATCCCTACTATATCCAGCTGCCTCGAACCACCCAACCTGTTGGTTTTTCTGTATACTAAAGCCTTTTTTCCCCTTAAGTAAATGCTTTTAACGCGCATAAAAACCCAAGGGGACACTTGCTTTGCAGGTTACGAACCATCGGAAGAAACGAAAAACTGTCCGACTTGACTTGACACAACGAAAAGTTCGAGTCATCCGAGTACTACTTCATGGTAGAAAAAAAAAGTGAAGCACGAAAAACTTCTTTGGTTCGAGTAAAAGAGAAGTTCAGGTAAACTGAGTAAAAGAGGAGTTCAAGTAAACTGAGGTTTCAATGAGTTGCTAGGTAATGTATACCCTATTTTTGACTGCCTGTGAACCACTAAGCAATCTATTCAAATCCAGTAGTGACATGTCCGTGTATATGTTAAGAATGCGTCGTATAAACTTACCTTCTTCAGCTTCTGTATTCTTTCCTGTTGTCTTCTTACCAGTCTGACTTGCTCTTCTGCTATCGCTTTGTCCTGAAGAGGGAAATAATTACTTTTATCATCATCATTTGGAAAAAAAAAAAAAAAAAAAAAAACAGGCCGGATTTCAATTACATTATCATTTCAAGCCTCAGTTAAAATTATTATTGGTTGCATGGAAACAAAAAGCTTAACGTTCGTTACCTGTCCAATCTGCAGTAGTAACTGAAGGTTACCCTATTAAAAAAAATAAATGAAAAAGTTAGGCAAACTGAATAGGGTTTACTTATTACACTACTAAGCCTCAAATTTACCATTTCTCTTCCTCCCTCCCTCCCTCCCTCCCTCCCTCCCTCTCTCCTTCCCTTCCTCCCTCCCTCCCTCCCTCCCTCTCTCCTTCCCTTCCTCCCTCCCTCCCTCCCTCCCTTCCTTAGTTTCTTCCTCCCTCCCTCCCTCCCTCCCTCCCTCCCTCCCTCCTTCCTTCCTTCCTTCCTTCCTTCCTTCCTTCCTTCCTTCCTTCCTTCCTTCCTTCCTTCCTTCCCTCCTTCCTTCCTTCCTTCCTTCCTCCCTCTCTCCCTCCCTTCTTCCTTCCTTCCTCTATCCCTTCCTGCGTTCTTTATACCTACCTACCTCCCTCCCTTCCACTCTCCTTCCTTCCTCCCTCCCTCCTTCCTCTTTCTCTCCCTCCCTTCCTCCATCATTTCTTCCTTCCTCTCTCCTTCCTTTCTCCTCTCCTCCAGACCAATTAAACACTGTTCGCACCTCTTTCTTCTGTTCAAGAACCATCTTCTCGTGACCCAGTTGAGTCTTGAGTTGTTCAGCCAGCAGAGTTCCTCGCTCAATAGTCTGTAGCGCTGCTGCCATTTGTTCGTGGTCTTTTCGAAGCACTGCATGACGCTTCTTCACCAAACAGATAAACCTGGCAAAATTATATTCATAACATTGTAAGACCTGGCTAATACTAAGGCGAAATAAACGAAGGCTTTACCTAAGTCGCTTAAATCATCTCACTCCTTAATCGTCTCCAAACGTGCCCTCAAGATACTTTTATTTGAAAACTAGCCAATCAACGTAATGTAATATTTTAGCGTTTTTGTTTTGTAAAATTGTAATGTTTATATCTTGTAATAATCAAACATTGGCATGCAGCTTTCAGATTCTTCAGGAACTAGTTTCAAATGCATTTTTAAGGCATTGCGTTTGAAATCCCATAAAGAATGGTCTTGCATTATTGCAAATTGATCCCTTCCAAAATGACTAAAGCCAAAATACAGATAAACGAATTTCTCGTTATTACACGATTCTTATGCAGCTTTGGAACTTATGTGTGTAGCTTGTAACAGCACTAAGTGAGTAATGACGGAGTACTGAGTGTTACCTTTGAACAAATACTTCAAAGCCCGTGTTGGTGATGTGTCCGTAAGATCCACACTGTTCCTCTCCAGCGTCTTGCTGTTTTATTGACAGGTGCATGGAGGCCAACAAGTGAGCAAGATTTTCTTTCTGAACGGACGAAAAAATCTCCACATCTAAAGAAAGCAATCCACAAAATGTTTTTAAGTCTCAGTATTAAAGCGCGGTTTTGTGAAAACAAGAGTTACCTAAAGCTCAAACTCGTAGGCGGGGCGCATGAATGTTGGCGATTAACAAGAAGCGACAGTTCGAGTTCTCATCGATTTAAACGAAAATTTTAACAGATTCATACTCTTTAAAGGGGTAGTATCATGGGACATATCATGATTTTGGGCAAAAAATTCACTAAATTTAAATTTTGAACACTAGGTTAATTAATTTCTAAATCGCTAATTTAAAGAAATATTATACGAAAGGTTGAACCAAAATATAGTACAGCCGATTTTTAGTGCGTTACGACAGCGAAAATTGAAAACGTCGGCCCGACGTTTTCAAATTTGAACCCATTTTAATTTTGGTCATCTGCCGGCGAAAAAAACCGTGGATAATTTCTTTGCATTCTGATAGTCTTTTAATGGAATTTTGGTCATTGTGTCATTGTATCTTGGCTGCTATATATCAACCGAATAGCGTCTTTTCGATTTTCAATGTGTTGCGAAAAATAGCGTGATACTGTCTCTTTAAGAGAAAGGTTTTGAACTCTCCCTGATCCTAATGAAAGCAAGAGCTGGTTCAAACGCCTTGACAATGTAACAAAGAGAGTGGACAAGACGTTAGAGTCGCTTGGCGACAGACAAAGAGTACCAATAGGACTCTCTAGTTTTCTGGTTAACCCTTAAAGGCCCAATAACAACAAATACATTCTCCTCCATGTTCTCCACGTATTTCTTATGATACCAGTCGGGAGAATTTGTTTAAACATCAAAACATCTAATCTTTGGTGATCATTTCATCTATTCTTATGACCTATATGTTTGATTAAAAAGTAACATTGTAAGGAGAAGTTAAATGTTTGTCACTACTGGGGCTTAAAGGCTTAGGCCCTGTTCAATTGTGTTCTTGTACGTCAAGAGCGCCTGCCATTTTGTTTGCTGTATCGTACGGAGGCATGAGGAAAAAACGCGGGAACTGACAAAAATCCTGTTCACACCAGTGCCCGTGCTCAGGAACGGGCACCAACAAAAAGCTCTGTTTAGACTAGTGCCTGTGCCCGAGAACCGGGAACGGGCACCTAGTCTGAACGGGGGCCTTACAAAACTCGTCTTTACTTGCTCTCTAACTTGAACAATGCTCGAGTTTACATTGTTATCTGTTCTTACGGAAAGAAAGACAATCACTATCAGGGTTAAATATTTCGAATAAAGAGAAAGCACAGAAGAGTTGCAGATCAAATGATTGCGACAGTTTAAACGCTCTACATCATACGTCGTTTTTGCTTTACTCGAACTGAAAAAAAACATACAAGCGAAGAACAGCATTATATATACCTTTGAGGAGGTGGTACGCATGCGCCACCAAAGCTTCTTTGGACCAATGAGGTAAGAGGATGACTGACACTGTGTTGATAAGGGCGGGAAAATCACGGCAACGCTTCTGAAATCTCGGTCCCAGGGATGACAAGGTCAGCACCACGCGTAAGTTTTCTCTCACAGTCCTGGAAACAAGGGTTGAGGAAAGCATAAGCGAGTTACTTTATCACTGTTTCACAGAGAAACTGAAGACGAACTTATATCTATACAGAGTTTTATTTGTTCCTGAATTTAAACAAGTTAATCGCCAGAAAGGTAGGAACTTAACCAAAGTTTTATTTCCCACGCGTGTCGTGATTCAGGCTGGAAGCCGATTACTTTCCCATGGGCAACTGCACCCGCCCCCAAGCTTAGCGAATCTTTGCGAGTGATGAACTTCTAGCCTGTGCTGCAGGCGGAATCAACCGCCGGTAAATACCGTTTGCCAATTAGCACCCAAATCCTTGTTCTAGACCCCCAACGGCGTACCCGGATCTGAGTACAGTCTGTGATTGGTCTTTGCACAAGGTCTGGTTATAGCCAATAAAATTGAAGGGGATTTCGAAAGTGACTTCCGGTACTTCGTTTGCTTCGTTGGGGGTGTAGAACAAGATTTGGGCGCTCATTTGCAGACGGGTATTTACTGGTGGCTGATTCCGTCTGCGGCGCAGGCTATGGACTTCATGTCAAATGTTGTTTTGATTTAGAAAACCTGACACTTACTTCAAGAAGAAATCCCAAGCCACATCCCGTGTGTAAGCCAGTCCAGCCTGAGTGACTTCTGTTCTTACAGCGTTGATCACTGAGGTTTGTTCCTCCTCAGTGAAAAGGTGGGATATAGATGAAGACACCAGGAACTCGCTGACATGAACAAGGAAGTTTTCATCGGTTAGGTCTGACTCTGGCAGTAACAGCATCAAATGCTCGCCCTGTCAAAACAATAATAAAAACAATTAACTTAAAATGAAGGACGCAAGGTTCATCATTTATTGATCAACCCCACTCGGGCCAAGGAAGCTATCCACAAATGACTTTGCCTTAATTACATCAATAGACGGAACTTAATCAATGAAATGTGGATACTTGCGAAAAAGAAACGCAACAAGAGACCAGTATTTCTTGGAAATTGCTTTTCACCGGAATAAGAATCGAAGTCCGCTAAGTACAGGTCACTACATTATAAAGTTTGTATCTATATTTTGTGTTTGCTTCTTCAGTTGCTTGTTTGTTTGTATTTTTTCCTCTTTGCAAAGTTATACGTCCAAAAGAAAAACGTCTGAAATTTCTGAAGTTAAAGGGGAAGTATCATGTTTTTTTTTTTTTTTTTACCTCTTTTGTTCGTTAAAAATGGTGAAATAAGACCTTCACATAGCTACAAAATAATTCTGGAACAACGAGAGGAAAGAAATCAACCCAATTCTTGAAAGGAACAACTCGTGATCTGTTCTAGCGCATTTTGGAAACAAAAATACGAGAACTTGAAAAACGTTAGCCTAACATTTTTCAAGTTTCAAACCATTCCGACCTACTCTGTCTCTGGCCAGAGGCACTTATCGACAGTTTTATTGCACGGGGTGATAATTTGTAGCAAAACTAGAAAATTATTTTTTGGTTCTGTTAACAGACAAACATTTTTGGGTTTTGAAATGGCATCAAATACGCGTGTTTACTTCCCCTTTAAAGCAGTCAACGTATTGTCACCTTAACGCCTGCTCTGGTATATGCTGACACCAAATCAGCCTTGAAACTCTCCAGCGTGTACCTATCAGCAGCAGACAAAGCTGAGGAGTTGATACGGAACACTGAGTATCCACACAGGTGAGCGGCTAGCAGAGCTAGGTTGGTGCTCACGCCAGGAGACCCCTGGGATATCAACAGGGCGTGGCCACACTCATGGGGGCACTGTAACACCCGCACAAGACGGCAGATGGTTTCCATGACATCCTGGAGAGGAAAATAGAGCATAAACATTTTGTTGAATTTCTATGAAATTATAAAAACACAAGTAGAGTACAAGCTCGACAAAAATATCTGGCCACATTTTGTAAATGGTAGCCTTCCTCATAGATGGTCTTTTGGCTTGTCACGCAATCTTTCCTCCGCCACGGAGGAAAGATTGCGTAACGAGCTAAAAGACCGTCTGCGAGGGAGGCGCTGTAGATGAGTGTTTCCCTTATCCTTTTTAGTTCCCCTAAACATTGTGGCCACCGAAGAAAACATTAAAAGGAATTTAGAAGTTTACCTCATAGAGGGTAATCCTCAGTCTCGGAAAATCCTTGTTGTATTCTTCAATTCCATGTTCCAACACAGCTTTCACCTAACCAAACAATGAAATAGAGAAGAAAGTATAACACACTGTAATGCCCACAAAAACGGTTTTCGATTGAGACTAGCAAGACCAAACCCAAGGTTAACAGTCTGTCCGATCACAACGGACGTAAATAACGAAACGAACCAATACGAACTCCCAGCAAATACATGCCAAGCGCGAGAAAATGCCTGCAAACGAGTCACTGTCACAGTAACACTCTGGCCAATCACTTAAGACTTGGGCAGCAAACTAACGACTCAAACACATATAAACGGAGCCAACGGCGTGAAAACAAGCCTGAGCAGGTCACGAGTGGTCTTGGTTTTAATTCTCTTTGGTTCAAAAAGTTACCGAAAGTTTTACCAATCACAGAAAACAATAAAGTAGAACCAAGCAAACATGAACTACTGTCTATACTCAAATGAACACTACTCCAATCTTTAACATCCGAATTAATCACAACAACACACAAAGCTAACGGCTCAAACCTTTTTCATGTCAGTGACATTTCTAAAGGACAGATGCACATCATCTTCAGCTCCCTCTGATGAGCCAGCGCCGATCACTTCACCTGCTGCATCTTCAGAGTCCACCAGGTTTGTGAAGAATGGAGTGGAGCCGGTCACTATTGACAGCTGTCAATGATCAGACAGTCAATATCAGTTATGAATTTTAAATAACTGCTGATAAGTAAAACAACGAGATGACTTGCGTACGAACGAACATACTAACAGAAACTGGCTGACTGAATTAATGATTGACTGACCGACTGACTGACTGACTGACTGACTGACTGACTGACTGACTGACTGGCTGACTAACTAAATTAATGACTGACTGACTGACTGACTGACTGACTGACTCACTGACTCACTGACTCATTGACTGACTGATTGACAGACAGACTAACAGACTGACTGACTAACTGAAATAATGACTGACTGACTGAATTAATGATTGACTGACTGACTGAAAGATGGATCGACCGACAGACGGACAGGCCAACGAATGGACGAACATCTTGCTCCACTGAAGAAAAATTGTTATCACATGTACATGTACTCATTGACCCGACAATTATGTCGTCGTGGGTGGTGCTATGTAAAAACCATTTACTTTCATACAGTAGTTTGGTACGAGACTAGATAAATGTCACGCAATCTCTGTCACTGATTACCTGTTCGTCATCAGTGAAGCGTTTTTTGGCAGCAGTTAAGAACGCCTGCTGGAATCTCTCTCTATCAACTGAGTCGATCAACCGGCGACCATACACCCAGTCACATTCATGTTTCCATAACAACAGAAGGTCTTGTGCCGCACAACCCGGGCGCAATGTCAGGCAAAGGTTCCTTCAAAAACAACAAGAAACATTTTCTTTGAGTGTAAAAATACTATAAAATACGTCTATTTTGTTATATTTATCTTCCCTCTTGGCCTGTTAGGGAAATAAAAACAAAAGAAACCACATTTAGGATCACAAGTTAGAAATCTGACATCTTAAAACTGGCCTATGGCATGCATTTCACAATGCCATTTTAAACCTGCTGTAAAATTGACTTCCATTTATTTTATTGACGAAAATTGGCAGTTTCAAAATACAGTCACCTCTCGCCTTTAAGACACCTCGCTTTTACGGACACTCCGATTATACAGACAGCAACTAAATCCCCGGCAAAAATAAATTACAGACGTTTGACGGAAATAAATTCCCGCTATTATGGACTCTAAAACTTTGAAAATACAAGTAAAAATTAATCCTTAATTCTACTCGGCTTCATGCGATTACATGTACTAACACTCGCGGCCCCGAGGGTGTCCGCAATAAAGGGAGTTGACAGTAAATAAGAGGCATACCTGAATACCATAGTCAAATCTGTCATTGTGAAAATGTAATGACATCTCTGAGAAGTCGGCAAAAACATGCCACGCAAATGATCCTGAAGCTCTACGGTCACGTGACTAATAGCACACAAAAGGTCCCGGATGGCTTTGTCCTGGTCCCCAGTTCCCTGCTGTTGAGAATGTCCCTCGTTCGCTTCTTGAGAGGAAGTGTCACTGGTGGTGTGCTGGGACTGAGTGGCGTGAATTATAAAGTGCTTCTCCAATTGCTGAGTGTAGATATACTGCAGTTCACTTTGGCTGAAGGAAGGAGATAAATAAAGGGAAGTTGGTCAATTTCAATTTGATCAAGCAGAAAGTAATGATTAATGACAGCCGAGGTGGCCTCTCTTATAAGCCTGGTGGTTGCTTGAGGTCTCCTCGCCATTACCTTGACTTGTAAATTGAATGATTTCTTTTTTTAAGTAAGGCAAATAAATGATGATGATGATGATGATGATGATGATGATGATGATGATGATGATGAAGTAGAGAGCGTAAGCTGCGTTTGGTTTGGCAAAGGTAAAACATTGGAGTCCCCAGATATGGGAGTCACACTCAACCGACCACTGGGCTGAAGATCACACTGCAGCAGTTGAGGGCGTATTTTTGGAATTAGAAACTCAGAAAGCGAGAGCTACTTTAAACAAGCAAGCGCTACGTCTTGTTCTCAATAGGGACCTTCAGATCATAATACGAGTACAAGCACAACTTTTAAATTTCAAATCAGTCACATCCCCAGAACTCTCGCTCCTTCCCGTTGTTTACCAGCAGATAAGGAGACCCTGGAAACAAGTTTGGTGTGACAAGCGGTTATCTAAATCACGCAAACTAGATTTGAAAAGTCGTACTCGTACTCAATCTCGTACTTGTAGTCAAATCTGAAGGTGCCTAATGATAACAGTAGTACGTAGGACATGCTCCTTAAAAAATGAATCTGTCTGATCAGCGCTAAGATAGATAGATAGATAGTTTATTTAACCACTTCGCAGCCACACGGCTGAATTATGTAGATTTTACAATTGAAATATAATAATAAAAGAGATTAAAGGACTCTAGATATGTAAGTTGTGGTATGCAAATCCTAACAGTGAAGTGCTTCACCTGCTTACATTACATATTTTTCTGTGTCGTCTAGCCTGGGACCTTACCTTGGGAAAGTCACGCTAAATATGGCAAAGTGACGTAACAGCCTGCTGTCGAGGCGCGCAGTGGTGGGTGGGGTTTGTGGGTTGTAAGCTGACAGGTAAGTGACGTCATTTATTTCCCGCCACTGGTAGGTATCAGGATCAAATACTCCACCATGATCAATGTGTTGACGCACAAGCTGCTGGGCAGTCTGAGCTCCAAACCTGTTCACCTAAAACAACGCACAGTTTAACTGTTAACAACGAAGGGTTTCAAAGGGAAGGAGGGTTATAAACATTTTTCACATTTGAAAGGTTTTTAACTGATATAACAAGGCTTTGTTGTTGGTTTTCGTCCTTGATGCGAGAGGTTTTTCTCTGGGTAATCCAGTTTACTCCTCTCCTCTAAAACCAAACGGTTACCAAATTCTAATTCGGTCTGGATTATTGTTAAGCACTTTATCATGAACCTCTCGAGTCGGTTAGCTTCTGTTCTGTCACTGCTTTCAGGAGGGGGGGAGGGCTTTTTTTTCAGTCACTACAAACCAACAAAATCAGCGTTACTTAAAAAAGTACGCCTGTGTCACTGACTACAAAAATACCTCTATCATTTATCCACTAGGCTCAAAACAACATAATTTCTTTGAGAAATCAGATTTATTGTACTTAGGTGCCCAATCTTACACATATTTGGACAGAGTTGATCAGTTTATCTGCACAACCAGAATCTTGAAGGTAAATAAGAAAAATGCTGTTCAAGTAATATATCCAACACGAGAACGTGTGTTTCATCAGATATCCAAACACTGAGAAGTAGGTTGAAAAACGCGAGGCGCAGCCGAGTTTATTTAAACGACTTCGAAGTGTTTGGATATCTGATGAAACACACTTTCGAGTGTTTGATTTGGCTTCTCAAATGATCAATAATTCTCGGAGAAATTCAAGGCTAAAGTTGGCAAAATTTTATGGTAATTAGGAACACTTATCCAAACCACTGTCACAGTAGTGATTTTCTTTGTTTTTGAATTATTAATAAGTTTGAGAAAGTAAGAACAAGTTATGTGATAACCATCAGCACTTACTCTGCTAAGATTAAGATCGTCCACCAAGCATGTCAACCTCTTGTTTCCTTTTGGAACAAACGTTCTGGCGTGTTTCCACTCCAAGCAAGATGACATTTCTCTCCACAGACTTCTGGATGTTGTGAATTTGTTACAGAACACTGTTAAACTCAATACTTCCCCAATATCACCGCCATGTTGTTTTAGACGGTGTCGCAAGATGGAGGTTTTTCCACAACCAGCTTCACCAACCAGTAAAACTGGTTTGCCGCCATCACTTAGCAAGCCAACAAGGTGAGAAATGCGCTGTTAACAAAAATGAAAAATACCGGCAATGATTGTCCAACGTCACAGTTATTAAACAAACTGCAATAAAATGATCATAACATTTTTCCAGATTGTAATTCATTTCAGGTGAAAGAAGATCAGATATCTGGTGTAAGGTACTTAACAGAACAGTACACAATATATGACACAACAAAAATATTACTTAACACTTAACCATCGAATTCCAGAGACTAAATTCAACCTTTGAATGAACATAAGGTAGAAGTTCTTCAAGGTTGCCACTTACCGACTAGTGTGAACATATGCCTCAAGCAGGTTTATCTAAATGCAATGTTAGTGTGAATGATTCTGACCTCATTCTGTACAGTGTGAAAATACGCCTCGAGAAGGTTTAGCTGAATGCAATGTTAGTGTGAATGATTCTGACCTCATTCTGTATAGTGTGAACATACGCCTCATTAGGAATGCCTTCAGCTGCTGTCTGTGAGTAAGGCGGAACTGAGTCTGCCCAGTTGAGGAACTCGTGAGTCTCCGGAAACACATAGTAGTTCCACACCTGTTACAACATGAAACTCGATTAATGTTTGTAGGATTCAATCTCCCGGGGAGGGGTGGGTGGGGGTGGAGCGCACTTGTGTGGAGAGAAATGGGTGGCCGAAGCTTGTGCACAATGGCACCACGAAAGCGGAGTCAAGATGGCGGAAGGACGAAGGTCAATCACGCCAGAAACAGGCGGTCTGGGCGCGGACGGCTTGATCCACTTAGATCTCAGCGGACTGTATTCAATCTTACATACACTCATTAATCCCATCACTGAAACATTAAGGGGGGGGGGGGGGGCAGGGATGGCGCAGTGGTAAGAGCACTCGCCTTCCCGGACTCGGTGTCATATCTGGGTTGAGTTGTCGTTGGTTCTCGTCCTTGCTCCGAGAGGTTTTTTCTCCGAGTACACTGGTTTTCCCCTCTCCTCAGAAACCAACACTTCTAAATTCCAATTCGATCTGGAAAGTGCCCCAAATTAGTGCTCTGCGCTTAAAACATTGACACTTTAATAAAGCGGTTTTATTTAACTGATTACCTACCTCATCATCTCGTGGGAGCATAACATAGTCGTTCCACTGTTCTTTCCACCACTGGCTGAAATACGGACGATGTTCTTCCACTAGCGTACCACCAAAGGCCCACATGGCAGCATAGCAGAAGTAATTCTCAAACTCGGGAGGCATCAGGTCTTGGTAGTTTGAAATGATCGCCTGGAACACAACGAAACATCTACAATCAGACACCTGAATGGGAAGTTACAATGTGGCCACTTTCAATTAAATTAATTTAGTGTACGTTCGTGGATATCGATTATTGAATCGTTATCCACAAGAAGCCAACTTAAAGTCATTAGTGGCCTTCGGTTGGTTTTTTGAATGCAATCCCCGAATCCTGATTGGATAATCGATACACGAAAGTATGAAAATGTACGACTGCAGGCCCAATAGTGAAAACTACAGACCACGCCCTGAATCGTATTGTTTTCTTCCCACTGCAGTTAACCCTTTAAGCCCTAACGGTGATCAGCATCAAATTTCTCCTTGTAATATCAACGTTTATTCAATTCCTGAGGTCATGAGAAATGAGGATATGATCACCCAAGTTGACTTTTTCTACTAACAACTTCCCCCCAGTACTTTCATAAAAAAATTTGGGGGACAAGATAGGAGAATTTGTTCTTTGATATTTAAGAATTGGTTCATGCTTAGCGTGCGTATATCGAGTTATGGATGCACGCGGGAAGTTTGGAGAGTACGAGAGAAGCGTAAGAGTTGCTCGAGGCGTAGCCGAGAGCAACTCTAGCTTGTTGGCGCTATGTTATAATTAACAATTATTCCACGAGCGCGCGTTGGATATGAGATGATAGCGCCGAGTTGGCTATAAACATCTCATATCCAACAAGCGTGAGTGGAATAATTGTTTTATTAAAAACAATCAAGAATTATTGCTAGATTTTGCTGATTTCGCTTTGCAAGAACAATTAGAAGACAATTTAATTGTCTCTATTTCTCGGGCATGGTATAATGGCTCATGTACCATGGCCGCTAAGCCAATCAAATCGCTCGAATTACGTTATACAATGATCCAGTTTTTAATAATAGGGGTTAAAGTGTTTAATTGTTAGGCATTACCACGCCTACCTCTACTAACGTCAGCAAAGTGTTCACCATGCCCATCTCAGTCACAGAGACCACGTGACGTAGCTGCGATGGTTTGTTCTGTGTTGGTGGTGCCCCTGAGATAGGTGGGACCGATGTTTTGGATGCTAGATACTCCAATGTAGGGCCAATATAGCGATCACACAGTTCTCTTAATACATCCACCTCACGCTCGGGGCGTTTGGCGAGCCAGCGCTCAACAAGAAGAGGCCAGTTGACATCAGATGTGTTCATACAGAGCATGCCCACAGATGAGAGGATGGCTGGGCTGAGATTTTCTAGGGTTTCCAGCTTAATGGCGAAGGAAAAGGAGAAATATAAGTGAATATTCCATCGCAAGAAATTTGGAACAAGAATAAAGGGAACGCAAATGTTTGGCTCACCTCCCACACAATAAGCAAGGCATCTGGAATTTTAATTCTCTCGTTATTGGCAAGCACAACCGTTCCTGCAACAAAAATGGTTTGTAAATGTACGTATGTGAATTTTGAAATTAACAGACACCAAAAAAAGTTATAGAGTAACCTGGAAAAAACGGCTTTTTCTTCTAAACAAACTAAATTATTCTCTATTAGTATATTGGGAGTAACAGAACATTCGTATCATATGCTTGTGAAAGTTTAGCTTCAAGTATTCATAAGTGCTCTTGATCGTTTGCACGTGACGTCATGGCGGCCATGTTGGTGGACAGGAACAGTAAGATTTTTCTCCTCTGGGAGTTAACTGCCATTTTTATGCAAACTATGTGAGCAAATTCTCTTTTGTTTTGTCCACCAACATGGCGGCAATGCAAACCACCTGTACTGACTACAGGCTAATTTTGTCAAAAGTAACTCACTCATGATAAACAGATTTTATCTTTCCAAAAGATAGACCAGAAAACTTACCTTATCGCTCATAAAGAAGGTATTTATTGAACTAGCTAGGTAAGAAACTAGACACACAACCTGACACTTACCTGTGTTCTGAACAATAGAGCCAAACAGTTCCATTTGCACTGGGTCAATCTGCATTGGAATTTGAAGTTCATATTGAAACATTAGTACTAAGATAAGAAAGCCAAGAGAGGATTTTAGATGGCAGCTGTGTCAAACTCATGAATGAATATCTACACCGTCACAGGACGTCATCAGCTTATGTTGCCGACCTCAAAGAAAACAAGATACTAGATAGATACTTAATTTCATAACACATAGCAGCCATGAGCTGAATTGCGTTTTAAAACTACTATACAATACAATCACTGTGATGAAATAAAACTGTTTTTTGCCCTGCTAGTTTTAAGATTTACACTGAAGAGGCGGGCGGGCCTAAGGGCGTATTTAGGACAATAAACTGGCGGTAATAAATTCTGCAGACGGTGCGCCGTATCTTCCATCTATCATAGTTTTAATGCTGTCGAAGTTGCGATCTGAATAAGGATGATGACTAAGAGCAACAATTGTTCAGTATAATCGTACTGGCATTGCCAGTGACAACGTTAAGGGAATTGGACAGGTTTGTTGGGGTTTGATTGAACGGACATGCAACAACAGATTACCGTGCCATCCAGATGAAGCCATTTCATCAAAGGTTTTCCACTGATCTTTTTATCTGTCTCCTGAAGCCGCAGCTGTTGGGCCTGTCTCCGTAGTAACACTGTCAACACTCCGTCACGCCACTCTCTGAAGAAAGAATTATCAAATATGACCCTTTGAAATTCTCCACAAGGTCCTTATATATTTAGTATCGTGCAAGTTGGGAGAGGTTCTACAAACGTCATAACACGATCTTTGGTGGCATTAATTCTGGAGATATCTACAATGAAATTGCATCTCATTCGCGTGGCGAGGCGGGGGGAGTCAGAGAAAAACAGACAGTAAAGGACGGTGCCTACTATTGTTAGTGCGCATACGACGTTCTGCGCATCTCGAGATACTCAATCAATCAATGGATGGTGCCTACTAATACAGGGATATTTTGCGCGCTTTAAAACTATGCGGAGAAAGCAGAACTTAGCAAGTGATTTTGGTATCCAAAAAGAAAAGTGGGGGTAACCATGTATTTTTCAGAGATAATAAAGCTTCAATTTGGAAAAAAGCGCCATACATTGCTTTGTATTTTGCTGCTTTTTAGAATAATTGATGGTTAGTTATCTCTAAAAAATGCGTGGTTACCCTCAATTTTCTTTTTGGATTTCAATAGCCGCTACCAAGATCTGCTTTTCCCGCATAGTGATAAACCGCGCAAAAATACTTCGCTATTAGTAGGCACCGTCCTAAACCAACTGCAAGGCTTCACGCTCATCAGCTGTAACCAGGCTTTCAAGGTACTACAGTTCTTGCTCTGTCAGAGGCAGATACCACTAGTGACGCAGAAGAGCAACGATCTTAATTAATGATCGCTGCATCTCTAGCAGGAATCAGCCAGATACCGACAATGAAACAGCATCTCATTCGGGGAGACCTGCACTGTTTACAACGTCTTACATGGTTGGTCGAGAGGACAAAAGAACGAACAACAGAACAATGCTCCCAATCCTAAAAAACAATGCAGCTGCAGGTTATAAGGTTCCAGTGAAATTAGCAATTTTGAAGAGTATAGGTCTACTGTCTCATTCAGGAGGGAGTAGTGATACTCATTATAGCTCCTTTACGAAAACTGAAACTGGAGTTAAGTGTTGATCGTTGGAATACAAACCTGGCTTCAGGGTCCACATATCCAAGAAGCTCCTCAGACTCGACAGCCTGTGTACATATTATGTCTGTCTTCACCAAATGTCCCATTTCTCTGTGCGCCGCACCCAGGGTTCTGATACACTCGGTCTTACCACATCCGCTGGGACCAGTTACGCACACCTAGGGAGGGAGGGGTAGGTGGTGAAATATACTCTCAAAACTTAACTAAGACAGGCTGTTCTCCCCCCCCCCCCCCACCCCACCTCTATTTTAACAAGCTGTAACACTGCATGTATCATATTAACAGAATCTGAAGAAAATATGTTCTTAACCCTTTAACCCTAATATCAAAGAACAAATTCTCCTATCTTGTCCCTATACATTCCTTATCAAAGTTCTGGGGAGAAGTTATTAAAATATCAAGAAAATTCACCTTGGGTGATCTTATCCTTAATTCTCGTGACCTCAGGGGTTGCATAAACATTGATAATACAAGGAGAAATAACTGAATCGTACTGGAATGGAAATTGTCACGTAGTGTAGTTCAGAACAGTGACAGCCGATTGTTATCAGTATGTATAATGAAACTAGGGATTAGAAGTTGTCATAGAAAGATGGGATTGAGAAAAATAGTCTTAGCACCTCTTGGACATTAATCGAACAGTTTACATTAATTCCTGCTCATCCACAACATTTTACTTAAATTAAACTTCTTGTTATAGTTGGGGCCCCTGTTGTTTTCTGAGCTCCTTTAAAGTAACATTAGGGACCTTCAGATTTCACAGCGAGTGCGAGATTGAGTATAAGTGCAATTTTCAAATCTAGTTTGCGCGATTTAGATAACCTCTTGTCACACCAATCTTGTTTCTAGGGTCTCCTTATCTGCTAATAAACAACGGGAAGGAGCGAGAGTTCTGAGGATGTGACTGATTTGAAATTTGAAAGTCGTACTCGTTCTCAATTTCGCACTCGTACTCTGATCTGAAGTTTCTGTTAACGAAGACAATAAACGTTCTGATTAATATCAACCGTACCAGTTTGTGTGCCTTGACAATTTCTGCTAGCTGAGCCACTCTGGCTTGAAATGCGGCACCGGGCTGTAATCCAAGTTTGCCAGTGGCCACTTTAATAGCTGACTCCATATCGTCCAACACTAGAACAGCAAACACGAGGCAGTTAAGTTGTCATAACCTATCAATCCTTTCACTAATGTTTTTTGTAAGAAAGTTAACGTTTCAACAAATAAATCAACAGAAAACAGAATATCAGGTATGTGTTGTGAACTCCAACAAACTCATCTGAAGTTGTTGTGATATCATCAATCAGGTTTAAAATATCATCATCATCATTTGGTCCTTTTCCCTTTAAGGGAAATGGGGCCTTTCCCTCACTTGAAAATGCTGATGATTCTTAAGGTTGGACGGCATTTTAAGGTGGTTTTCTTTACAACTCTGAATAATACATCATTCTCATTTATTCACCAGGCTTAAAATATACCATCACATTTATTCCATTGCGTATATGCCACACATTGAAATTCCAATCCTAGCAGTATGCAGGATGTTTGTCCCATGAACCTAGTTTAATGGCCTAAGCTCCCACGAGTCTCCTGTAGCTCAGTGGCAGAGCATCCGAACAAGTATATCGGAAGGTCTTAGGTTCGACACCTGATAGGAGCACTCGGATTTCCTTTTTTCCGAGTATGCCTGAGTCACTCACTGAATAATACATCATTCTTAATGTATATCAATTAATAAACTTTTCTGAGCTGCTTAATGAAAATGTATGAAACAACAATCTACAAGAGGACACTCAGAAAACGTCTGCTCCAATCAGGTTGTTCAAACCATTATTTATTTATTTATTTATTTATTTATTTATTTATTTATTTATTTATTCATTTTAGCTTGCCTTTGAAGAAAAGGAAAGTATGGACATTGACAAAATGGCTATGGAAGAGAACAATAAACATCGATGAATCTATTTACATTTGCAAAAATACACAATCGTGCTTGCAAATCGTCTGTATACCTTCCAACTTCTCCTCTCCAGACTCGCCAACGTGCTTTGGAAGTACAGGAATCTCTTCCAAGTTGCTGACTTGATCATTCATCTGCATCTTACCGCCCTGATCTGTTCCATAACTGTCAAAAATCAATGGAACCTGTACATTGGGGAATAAGTCTGCTAACAGTGTGGCGAACATCACAGCATCGCTGCTGTCCAGTCCTGGCATGTAGGTGTCTCTCAAGGCTAGTACCACGGCGCGCTCCTCGACTTTCAGTGTTTCTTGAACATCATTTGGATCAGGAGGGTCTTCTGTGTCCATAGGGCCGGCAAGATCTAAACGGATACAATAAAACTACATTGTGCACTTTCACACTTTTTACACCTGACTCCAGTTGTTCAAAGGGAGGATAACTTTATCAACCGGATAAGTTGCTATCCAGCGGAGCACATGTACTCCAACCAATGCTTTTGGCAAGTTTTCCACACAATCCCATACTTAAATTTGACATATGCTTCTCTATCCACAAATAATAGGGCTATCGGGAAAATCTTGCACACATTTCATCTGCCGGATAGCGACCTATCCAGTGGATAAAATTATCCGCTCTTTGAACAACTGGGGCCAGGTTTAAGACAATAATTAAAGGCAAGAGCTGGTCACTAAAGACATTCAAAATTGAACACAAAATATTTAAATTAGGAAACCGAACTTGGTCCAGACTTGAGGTCATACCAGAAAGCAGGGAGAAGTGGAACCTAGAACATTTGGATTTAAAACTCCAACACCCTAAAACGCGTCCATTCCCCCTCATGTTTTATGGCAATTGAACAAGCCCTAGCCAAAAATACATTGGTTTTCAGTTGAGTGTTGCATGAGATTTGCGTTTGCCTTTGTTTGGTTTTTATGCACCCAGTGATTGATAATGCTATTTCCAAATCTTAAAACGGCAACATCCAAACCTAACTACTTCTTCGTTAGCGCCTTTTGCCCGTATTTGCTTAATGTTCTGTCTGGCTCATTGGTTGCTAACATCTGTAAATACTTTTATTTTTAACTCAGCTTTTAACTCAACTGAACCACTTTAAGGACGGTGTCTACTTTTGTTACTGCACATACATTCTGCGCATCTCGGGATACTCGGGTTTCCTATGGGTGGCGCCTACTAAAACAGGGATATTTTTGCGTGCTTTAAAACTATGCGGAGAAAGCAGAACTTAGCAAGTGATTTTGGTATCTAAAAAGGAAATTGGGGGTGACCATGCATTTTTCAGAGATAATAATGCTTCAATTTGGAAAAAAAGCACCATACATTGCTTTGTATTTTGCTGCTTTTTAGAATAATTGTTGCTTAGTTATCTCTAAAAAATGAGTGGTTACCCCCAATTTTCTTCTTGGATTTCAATAAGCCACAACTAAGATGTGCTTTTCCCGCACAGTGATGTACCGCGCAAAAATACTTCGCTGTTAGTAGGCACCGTCCTTAAGCATATTATTTTGTTTCTTCTTGTAATAGTGTTTACCCTCTTCCCTGAGTGCCTCAAGTGGAGCGTTCACAGCAGCAACAACATCAGTAGGAGACTCGGCTCTTTCAACATCCAAGCTTGGCCTTTTAGCAGACACTGCAGCTTCAAACTCATCTGAGCTTGTACACAAGTGCGATCCAGCATCGTCGATCATCCTTTTAAGACAATAGGCTCCCCAGCCAGTGCATTTATGGAGACAAGAACATAGGTCCCCAGAGAGTGGCTTAGAGGAGCTTGGAAGAAGCTTCAGACAAAGGCCCCTCAGGGTCACAATCTTGGATGCCAGAGACGACACTTGAATAAAGCCCTGGCTTAAGAGCCACACCTCAAGAATGACCTGCAGATCAGGGCCTACTAGTGCCACAGGGCGGAACATGTCCAAGAGCTCAAGAGGAAGAAAGGAAGCAGATGACTTGAAGGACGGAAAGAAGCCCACGGACGGATCGTGCTTGGTATTTTGCTGGTGGGTCAAATGATGTAGTGTTCCAAAGCATGCACCTTGAGGGGAAAGAGCTATTTCATCGTCTTGAAGAACAATGGTGGTCTTATTTGCTCTCAAGCCGTCCAGGACTACTGTGGCAAGCTGTGTGAGAACAGATAGCACAGGAGGCTGGATGGCAGAGATGTTACTGAGACACACCCAAGCACCTGAAATGAGAAAGATATAATAATTACTATTAAAATCTGGACCATTGTATAATGCCCTTCCAGGGACGTCACTGGCTTAGCGGCAATGAAACATGAGCCATAGTACACTCTAAGATTGAAGCAGTTGGGATCACCTTCAATTATCGCAACTTGGAAAGGTGTCTGTCTTAGAAGAACACCACACCAGAGCCTCGCCTTACTAATACATGATGGATTTTATAGCAATAACTTGTGTGGTCGAATTAGCACTTGACAAATACGATTCTAATACTAATGTAACGCTAATTGCGTTCGACGTAGAAAGAACGTACTCCTAATACAGATAGGAGTCGAGATTGTATGGGACAAGCAACGAATGAATGAATCTTGGGACTCGTATCTGGCATCCCCCGCAGATTTTGCAGGGGCGGATGACATCATCACCAACTTGGCAAAGGAGAGAAAGCCTAGAATCAAGATCATCGAACGCATCCCCTAACCTTTGATTATTACTTATCTTATATACTAATAACACTAATACTAATACACCCTTTGCAAAAATGGCTGACATTTTAATATTCTTTTGTTTGCATGCAAATTTGCCTTACTAACCTCGTTCTTGAGTTTAAAAATCAAAAGAATATTTTACCTCGAAGGAGGCTGGTGAGGCTAATTTGAATGCAGACAAAAGAATATCAAAATGTCAGCAATGTTTTGCACAAGGTCTATAATACATATACAGTCTATAGTAGACAACAAAAAGTCATCCTTGTTGTTTGAGGGGATTCAACGCGGTTAAAGCCAGGATTTTACTTTGCGTGCGTTTTTCCAACTGTTCTTACATACTCCCCTGTGCTGTTAACGATTTAATAATATGGAAAGAATTCAATTTGGCATGGACAAACTTAATGTTACGTGAATGTCTGCCCAAGAACTGTATGTAGTCAACATAACTGAACAAATTCATTTCGCTGTCAATCAAACTTAACAGTGAAAGTTTCAAAAGTTTCACATATTCAATCTATAACTTTCGGTGGTCATTCGCGGAGGGTTTATTTTACCACTCAGAACCACACTTCCAAGTAATGTAATTAAGATAGCTCGTGTTTTAAAGCATACGTTCAAATGTGTTTTTTTCAACTAATGGGTGGGAAAAATTAAGGACGGTACCTACTATTGTTACTGCGCATACGTTCTGTGCTTCTCGAGATACTCGGGTTTCCTATGGGTAGTGCTCACTAATACAGGGATATTTTTGCGCGGTTTAAAACTATGCAGAGAAAGCAGAACTTAGCAAGTGCTCTTGGCATCCAAAAAGAAAATTTGGGGTAACCATGCATTTTTCAGAGATAATTAAGCTTCTATTTAGGAAAAACTGCTATACATTGCTTTATATTTTGGCGCTTTTTGGAAAAATAGTTGCTTAATTATCTCTGAAAAATGCGTGGTTACCCCCAATTTTCTTTTTGGATTTCAATAGCTCTTGCTAAGAGCTGCTTTTCCTGCATAGTCATAAACCGCACAAAAATACTTCAGTAACTTCTGTATTAGTAGGCACCGTCCTTAAGGTTAACAGTATAAAGGCAGAGACTATGAGGTCAACTCGCTCAATCAACCCACAAATTAATGTGTACCACTACTACAGACAAAAAAACTACCCCGGAGACAATGTCCAGACTGTAGCCTACATGTAGAAAGCCAATTGTAAAACACAGACACTGAACTTACCTGAGCTAGCGAGACCTCTGAAGATGTCTATTAAAGTGTATCGGCTCATTGGTGTGGAGCAATTGAATAGATACAGCGGATTGCCCAGGATTTTCGCCAGTTCACTCACTGTTTCTGTCTTCCCAGTTCCCTGTAGAATGGTTTTACCTTTTAAGTACGTTGATTTAATCTTACATTGCAACAATTCTAATGAAAGCTATTCAGTAGTAATTTTTTGCGATTTCGTTTATTGTGCTTTGCAAGGCAGTTCCACAGGTGCAAAACAATTCAAATGAAAGCTACTGAGCAGCACTCTCCTGTGGTGCTGTTTATTATGCTGTACAAGGTGATTCTAACTTTTGAGTCTGTGGATGAAACCCTAAAGTGTGACCATTCAAATGAAAGCTACTGAGCAGTACTTTCCAGTGATGTTGTTTATTATGCTGTACAAGGTGGTTCTACCTTTTGAGTCTGTGGACGAAATTCTATAGGCTGACCATTCAAATGAAAGCTACTGAACAGTTCTTTCCTGTGGAGCTGCTATATGCTTGTACAAAGTGATAATAGAGTTTGAGTGTGGTTTGCGAAATCCTTTTATGTGACAAATACACACAGAACAGTTCTGCTTTCCTGTGGTAAGGTAGATTCGCCCGCAGAAATCTTTTAACTGTGGTCAAATTACCTTATCAACTCTGTTGTTAAATCAAACATTTATTTCTACTCCCCCACTGGCTGACGTTTCAATTAAGCATTAGCCCTTTGCTAGAGTGAATGACAAAGAGCTAAAGCTCAAAATGTCAGCACCCAAATCTCTTTCCACTGGCCAAATTACCCAATGAACTATGTTGATAAAACCAGACATTCATTTCTACTCCCCACCGAAACACAGCACCACAGTTTCTTTAGAAACTAACTCCCTAATCTATCCAGTTGTGGTGCTGTTTAGTTCTCAATAACTTGCAGAATGAAATTTGGGGCTTTTGTTCTTGCTTCGGACTCTACTAGTACATCTTCCTAGCGCATTTTTGCCACAAAACTTGTCAATCAAAAACTACTACTTACAAACTCTCCAGTACAAACTCCAACCATTTTGTTCTTGGCAGCCTGCGCAAGACCAACAAAGCACTTGTCCGTCAGAGGACTAAGAACCAGTCTGGCTGCACTGCCCTGATACTCAAATCCATAATCAAACTCCATGTCCAAAATGTCTACTTTACAAGCCTGCTGTTCTTCCTCCCAGCGGCAACGTGCATGACACTGCCAATCAAAACTGTCAGTGGGGTTCTTCAAGGCCTGCCATTCTTCTCTACACTCCATCAGCCTTTCCACCAAATTCCTCTTGTGGGATAACATGGCGATTATGTTACTGATCTTCTGAATCTGGCTTGGAAATAACAGCATTTTGTTAGCAGCATTAGCATTCCCTTTAGGAATCTCTTGCTCCTTTTGTCCCTTCTGCCTCTGGGACACCCCTGAGATGCTGGAAGCTGCATCATCGCCAGCCACACCCGTCCCAGGTCGCTCTTGACTGGCGCTAGTGTTCCGACTCAGTCCTCTAGCGGCAGCTTCCACATCTGTGTCATTATCGCTGTTAACACCGCTATCGTAGCCATCATCATCATTTTGTGGTTTGCTCTCTTTGTCAGCTCCCTTTAGCATCAACGCTGTGGCATTCAATATGTTGGTCAGCTTGTCGTAGACCTCTTTCAATGCTTCTTTATTCTCGCCAGTTGCCACCTTAAAAGCAATACACAATCGTATTAAGTGAGAATTATTCTCATTTATTCACCAGGTTTAAAATATTTCATCACATTTATTCCATTGCGCATATGCCACACGTTGACATTTTAATCCTAGTAGTATGCAGGATATTTGCCCCATGAACCTAGTTTAATGGCCTTAGCTCCCACGAGTCTCCTGTAGCCCAGTGGTAGAGCATCCGAACTAGTAATCGGAAGATCTTAGGTTCGACTCCTGATAGGAGCACTCAGATTTCCTTTTTCCGAGTATGCCTGTGTCATTCAATGAATGATACATCATTCTCAGGCTTAAAATATTCCATCACATTTATTCCATAGCTCAATCGTATTAAGGTTAGTAAAATGGTTGCTTCAATTTCTTTATCTTACTTTAAGGTGGGCCTTTTAAGTCGTTTAAGAATGACTTTCCAGTTAGTTTCATCTTGCATGCATTTCCTAAGCTGCTCAGTTGATAAACCCTTGTTCCTAAACGGAATGTCTGATTAGATCATTGTTTTAATGGGAGGACAAATTTATGCTTCTATGAATGACTTGTCATTTTGTAACAGTTAATAATTATTGAGTTGAGTTGCCAGTATTACCACTTCAGAACGATTATCTACAAATTCAAGTGAAGTGAATGTAAGGGGAGGGGAGACTTAAGTGGCTTGCCAAGTCTTTTAGTATCACTGGCAAAACTCAAGTGTCTGCGGGGAGAGAGAGAGAGTTACGAGTTTACATTATCAACACAGCACAATAAATTACAGTAAATGAACATGTTCCAGTGACTTGTCAAATTCGCGAAAATATACGATGTTTGGATATCATCCTGCAAAATATCGAACGCCGTACATTTTCGCTAATTTTCACTGTTGACTTAATTAGAGTTACAAAGAAAACCACCTTAAATTGCTGTCCAACCTTAAGAATCATCAGCATATTCATTTGGGAGAATAGAGTCATTGATTTATCAATGCAATACAACATACCTGTTTGAGTGATTTCTCAATCTTTTTACACAGTTCAATCTGCGTAGCAAGCAAGACCACCTCAGAGCTGTTGTCCAGAGTGAATGACTTCTCAACCCTCCCCATACTGCCAGCAGTACGAGGGGGGTCCTCACGTGCGACCACACCCTCCCCTTGTGGGGCTGGATTTGGTTCTGGTTGAGCAGGGTTCAGCACTGAGGTCAGCTGATCCATTAGGGTTTGTTTTAGACCACTGATTAGGGAAGGCAGCCAGCTGTCAATTGGACCTTCACACAGTATTGACTGAAAAGAAACAATAATAGAGCGGTTTCCAATTGAGTGTCGTAAAACCAAAACCAAAGTACTCTGCTCTTACTCTGCTCTTACTCTGGCCAATCGCAACAGATGTAAACAACACAACGAGCCAATCAGAATTCGAAACAAATACATGTAACTGGCGCCAAGCGCGGGAAAACGCGTGCGGCCAAAACACGATTGGTTTTGGTTTGGATTCCCATCGGTTGAAAAAGTGGCGCGAGTTTTGTAAACCAATCACAGAGCAAAGTAATGCAAAACCAAAGGCTATGGAAATCCAAAAAGAAAATTGGGGGTAACCACGCATTTTTTAGAGATAAATAAGCAACAATTATTCTAAAAAGAAGTAAAGTACAAAGCAATGTATGGTAGTTTTTTTTTAATTGAAGCTTTATTATCTCTGAAAAATGCATGGTTACCACCAATTTACTTTTTCGATACCGAAATCACTTGCCAAGTTCTCCTTTCTCCGCATAGTTTGAAACCGCGCACAAATATCCCTGTATTAGTAGGCACTACCCATAGGAAACCCAAGTATCTCGAGATGCGCAGAAGGTATGCCAGTAACAAAAGTAGGATATTTTCTGTTTACCTGTTTGAGTACAAGGTGCTCCCCGTGCGAACTAACAACAGAGTTAATGCTGAAACACGTCTGCCCTTCATTCTCAATCTCATCATAAACAAGAGCTCCAAGGTTTTCCAATACTTTTGGCAAATATGGATTCACAAGGGCTGGGTCATATCCTAGACACAGTAAAAACAATTGTACGTGAGATAAGAACAACGAATACTTGGTAATCAGTTAAAAATGTACCTCCCGATATAGAAGGTTTATGGTCTTTCTTAGGTGTAAGCTCAAGTGACATACCGTTGCACACAACATGAAGTACATCTTCTGTGGAGAGGAAGTAAAAACGCGGGAATTTTTGGCGCCGCCTTTCCAGGTGATTCAGAAGGGATTTCCAGCACTGTTGAAGGTTCATGTTCAGCTTTTCCAATTTTGCCTGGATATCTGTAGGGATAAATATATAGTACTGTTATATCAGCAAGGACTGGTACAAAAATATTCAACTGAAAAATTTAATTTCCGACGTTTGAATGGCGTGAATGCATTAGTCAGAAATTAATATTCTGACGGCACGATTTAAAGGTTCGCGGGTGGTTGTGGGGTGTTCTAGAGGAATTAAGGGTTTTTGGAGGGATATTTGGATCAATCTAGGTCAGTTACTCGTCCTTTCCACTCGTTTTTTTTTTTCCCTTATATTTCCTCTTTTTCTCTTGTTCAGTTTTGTATATTGTATAATGTTTAGCCTTATTTAGTTGTACCCTTTCCTCGGGGTCATGTGCTGATGCATTAGATGAGGAATACTTTCCACATATTTTTTGGCCACTCCTAAATGGTGTTTTTTTAGTGGTTTTTCGTATCTGGCGTAGCACAATTTCTCGTTTTTCAAAACATTGTTATTCGTTAAGCTGTATACTGTTATTGGAATTTGCATTGGATGACTGACTCACGCATCCTTAATAAACTTTCACATTGAATCTCTCGTGTTAGTGTAGTCAGAATTATACTTTATTTGCATGTACAAGAAAACTCTTGTGATACTAAGCCTCACTTTGAAATATAGGTGCTTAGACAATTCGAAATAGAGGGCTGCTCTTTTCGTTTCTTGGAAGTACTAATAACATTGTTCTGGCAAAAGCCAAATTTATTTGGTTTCCATCGAGCAAAATCAATTCTATTACCTTAGGTCTTGTTGGCAAGTTGAAACAAGCTCAAATAAATATTTGCCAAAAGCTTCTTAATTAAATATATTTCATAACTGTCAACTCACTTATCCTTGAACAGGCCTGTAGTACATTAGGATTCTTCTCTGTGGCTTTCATTAAGATTCTGAAGTCACGATTCACAGCAGAAAACAGGTTTGTTTCATGAGGCATCGCAATGCGAAGGTCTAGACCGGAAAACACCTGAAACGTAGAGTAAAACATGAACTTGGCTTAAAATCGACTACACAAATTAAAGGAGAAGTATCACGCGAATTTGATGTCATTTCAAAACCCAAAAAATGTTTGTCTGCCAACAGAAACAAAAAAATGATTATCTAGTTTTGTTATAAATTATCGCCCCAGCGCAGTAAACTGTCGATTAGTGCGTCTGGCCAGAGACACAGTAGTTTGGAGTGGATTGAAGCTTGTAAAACTGTTAGGCTAACGCTTTTGACACTTCACCTTTAAGTATCACTTTGAAAAGCCAAAACGATGTTTCTGTCAAAGAAAACCTTGAGAACCTTGATCCAGCACTGTTTAAAATCACTATAAAGCAATATAATGAAACAAGGAGCAAGGGTCTGACTAGCAATGGATGGGTTGGGAAAAAAAGCCTTGCCATACCTGTACTTTGGATTTTGGAGCACAAAAACCTGATGTGTGCCCTTGATCAGAAATGCTTCATTTGTTTCCAAACATGTTCACAATTCAAACTCGAATTTTTGGACAAATGGAGAACGTCCGATTTTACTTGATGTAATGGCACTGCAGGTACCACATAGAATAAGGCGTGCCATGGCATATTTGCTTAACCCTTTAAGCCCTAACAGTAATCAGCATCAGATTTCTCCTTGTAATATCAATGCTTATTCAACCCCCGAGGTCATGAGAATTAAGGATATGATCACCCAAGGTGAAATTCCTTGATATTTAATAACTTCTCCCCAGTACTTTTATAAGAAAAGTGTGGGGACAAGATAGAAGAATTTGTTCTTTGATATTAGGGGTTAAAGGGTTAACTTACATCTTCCAACTCGATCCACTTTTCCTGCACTTCAAGCCACACACTCAACACTGCCTCGATTGTCTGCAGTCGTTTCTGCCATTTCATGATGTCATCTGCAAACGAGCCAGCGGCACTCCCAGTGAGCATGCTCTGTAGAGAAACCTGTGCATAAATCAGGAATGGTTAGAGCTAAAAACAAGCAAAATACTTCTCGAAAAGATGTACAAGTTGACCAGCTCATTATCAAATCGAGATTGGTACAAATGGTAACTCTTAACCAATAGACCTTACTACCAAAACTTTCAGTAAACAACTGAAAG
>NW_028145860.1:2280000-2322500 GCF_977016875.1 Pavona decussata | reverse complement strand
AATCGAAAGGTCTTAGGTTCGACTCCTGATAGGAGCAGTCGGAATTGCTTTTTCCGAGTATAGCTGTGCCATTCACCCAATAATACACCATTCTCATATCGTAAAAAGTTTTTAAAAGATGAGGCAGTCAATTTTCAATGATTTTTTTCAGAAAGTGGGCGTCCATAGGACGCCTTGACTCTGTTCTGGCAACGACCTTACTCCCTCCCCTCCCAAGTGTATTTGAATGCTACTACCAATACTGCCCCAGTGACCCCTCCCTTCTCACTTACCTGAATGTCAAGTATAGCATAATGCATGCCTGCAAACACATCCCACTCATGCGACTCAAAAGGGAGGGCAGTCACCACATCCGTCTGTGCCTCTGTGGCCTTCTTCATGAGCTTGGTGTTGATTCGCTGCCACCGGCCTCGTTTCCATTCCGTGTGTTGTTCCTGAACTGCACGCCATGTATTCCACACTTCCCGTAAGCATTCGAGGTCTGAGCGTAACCTGTGGGAATGATCAGGCAAAAACAATGTTTTAAGCACCGTGCCTTCTTTTATTACTGCGCATAAGTTCTGCGCATCTTGGGATGGTCTGAGAACCTCTAATTTGTAAAGAAAGATACATACTAATTCAAATATATTTTTGCGTAGTTACTGACTATGCGAGAAAAGCAGGTCTTAGCAAGGACTTTTGAAATCCAAAAAAGAAAATTGGCATGGGTAATCACGCATTTTTCAGATATAATTAGGCTTCAATTTGGTAAAAAATAACATACATTGTTATGTACTTTAACCATTTTTTGAACTATTGTTGCTTTATATCTCTGAAAAATGCGAGGTTACTCCCAATTTTCTTTTTGGATTCCAACTGCCTTGGTAAGATCTGCTTTTCCCGCATAGTCATAAACGGCGCAAAAATACTGCTGTATTAAGAAGCACCGCCTTAACGTTTAACCTTCTAGATGGCGACAAACCGGCAGATTGATAAACTCAGGTAATTTTTTAATAAATGCTGCTGCTGTTGTTGTTGTTGTTGTTGAGATGAGTTAGTAAGAGGTGGAAGAAAGAAGATTTTCCAAGTTTCACACATAATAAAATAACTCCCTTGAGAAGAGTGTATGTCTTACAGAATGGAAACTAGAAATCTCTGGAAGAGGTAAGCAAAAAGACTGAAGATTCTACTTACCGAGGAAGGACAGAGAAGTTTACGACAGCCTTTTCGAAAAGTTCTTGAAGCTCAATGAGGTCCTGTTGAAAAAAATCATAAAACAATTTCATAACATTCTTGATAGTTTTAAATGTTCAAACATTTCAGCCACCCAAACGTACCAACAATTTTGGACGATCATACCAGGCCATTGGCAGAAGACGGCTCTATGACAGCGTTACAAATCTATTGGCACTCTTAATGATACATTTTCTTCTCTTACCTGAGCTTCACTCTCCATGCTCTCAAGTCGTCTAGCAAATGTGTCCATAATTGTGAAAGCAGTGTAAATGGCGCACTTTCTGTTGAAAGCCTCTGAGTCAGCAAACTCACGGGCCAGAGATTCACAGCGATCACCAAACGCTTTGAGTTCCTACAAAAAAGACACACCAATAGACCTTACTCATAGACTTCTCAATAAACGTGGCACGTCTCTACAGCTGTATACACATTACAGTTTTAATGTTTTTGTTGTTCCTGTTGTTGTTGTTGTTGTTGTTGTTTTTTTTCTTTTTTTTTTTTGGGGGGGGGGGGGGTTAAAATTTTTTCAAACAGATTTAATTGTTATTTTCCTTTGTGCATTTTTCATTATCATAATCTGAGACAAAGGGAAATAAAAATCAAACTGGTTTGAACCACAAGATACACATTAAACTGTGCAGTCAAAGCGTTTGTAAGTTTGTAAGGCACCTGACTGCAGAGTTGGGTGGGGGTTGAAAACCCTAACAGACACGAGCTCGGTGCTGTGGTTTGGTCTGTTCCCATTAACCTATGTACACCCTTTAGTGCCTAACAGCCAGTAACACCATATAATTTATCCGCTGTCAATGCCTCATCAAACATATGGGTCATGGAAATATATGAAATGATTACCAAAGATAAAGTGTCTTGATGTTTCAACAACGTCTCTCAACCGGTACCACACAAAATATAAGGAAACAGTGCCTCGACATGCTGTTCTTTGATCTCATCTCTCCTTACTTTCAACTGCCGTGGATGAGACATATTCGTTGTCAAATTCAAAATAAACGTTAATAAATACCAAACACGTTACCTCTGTAACGCTCGCAGCTTCAGCTTGAATTCTTGGTCCAAGGCGCTGTTTAGCTTGGTTCACTTTCATCTTCAAATTGTTCCACCTGTTCAAACAATTAAACGCAGAGATTTGACAATCAGCAAAGAAGTAATCACTTCAGTAACATCCACAAACGCAGCGAGAAACACTAAGAGCACTGAGTCAATACAACAAAACAAAGGTGTAAAATAGACACCTTTGTGGGGCGGCAGTGTAGAATTTTTGTGTCATCTCAGGTAGCTTCTGGTCGTATTTTTCCAGCAGAGCAATGGTTCTCTTCATTGCTACAAACTTGCTGTCCATCTCAGCTTGCTGTGTACTAACCTACAACAAACACACAACAACGTCAAGTGTGGTTGATCAGTCAAAAAACTAAAAAGCCCTGCTTAAGTAGCTTTTGGTTACATGTAACCTATATGAGCTTTATTCATTTTTGTAATCTATATTACAGTTTAAAGCAGTCTGCAATACTCTGTTAAAGGGACAGTATCACGCTATTTTTAGTAACACATCGAAAATCAGAAAAATGCTATTCGGTTGATAGCAGCCAAGATATAATGACAAAAGTCCATTAAAAGACTATCAGAATGCAAAGAAACTATCCAAGGATATTTTCGCCGGCAGATGACCAAGATAGGGAGGGGTTCAAATTTGAAAACGTCTGGCAGACGTTTTCAAATTTCGCTGTTGCAACGCACTAAAAATCACTGGTTGTACTATGTTTTGGTTCAACCTTTCGCCTTAGAATCACTATTAATATTTCTTTAAATTAGCGATTGAGAAATTAATTAACAGTGCTCAAAGTTTTAATTTAGTGAATTTTGGCCGAAAATCATGATATCTCCCATGGATCTCCCATGATACTGCCCCTTTAAGAGTGAAGACTTAATTGGTAAATAAATATGAGCTTTTGAGGGTTTTTTTTCCATTTCCGTTGCTGTACCCTCTTTTTCTAGACAGTGTGATATTAATTCATGAGAGACTAACAAAAAGGGCATCTAGTAATCCAGAATCACATAACGTAAACCGTTAAAAATGAACAAATTTAAGGTCCTTTTAAAACAAAATCGTATCAACGACTTGCTTTGAAATCTAGGGCATTGTAAAGCATCACATTTTAACGTTATAAGCTACAGACAACAATCAGCATTCGTTAAAATAAAGAAAAGGCTGATGTAACTAATATAAAGTGGTCATCAGAGCACTGAACGAGAGTTTTAACTTAAAACAGATCTGTTCACAGTTCACTTTATCAGCTCCACAGATTAACGGGAACATAAGCTTTGCAGTTTCCTCTATACGCAAACATGGTTCAAAAACTCATTAATAATTCATAAGCGCATTGACCTATCAAATGGTCGATAAAACATCACGTGCAGTGGTTTTAAAACCCGATAAAATCTACTCCTTATTGGTATGCGGTGTTAAATGTTTTTCTCGTATTCTGCAGTCTACATTCACTAAAGCATCATTGTTATGAACTCTCTTGACACACGCTTTTCCAGGAATGTTTTTGAAGCCGTTCAAAAAACTTGCAGCACATGTTTATTGTTTAAAACACTCCTACTCGTGTTTTAAACATTACTTAAAAGGTTAAAAATGGAAACAGAGCAGTACGCTACCTCATTAAAAACTCTCATCAGTCTCATGAATGAAGCAATGTCTTGTTCTTCACCAGTAATGGCTTCTATGCCAGGTTCAATGCGCTTCAAGAACGAGTCGAGATCATTTAAAGTTGAGGACACCTGAAATCACAAAAAGGTAACAATTGAGAATTAATTAAAGACATTCCAGTGAGGATAGCCTTAACAATAAATAATAATAATAATAATAATAATAATAATAATAATAATAATAATATGTATTTATTCATCAAATAAAAATACATATTCGGTGTTACAATAAAAATATAAAATACATGCACACGAGATTACATCAGTTGAAAACATAAAAAATACGTACTTGTCAACTAATAAAAAAAATTCAAGCTAAGAATATAATAAAAATTCATACTCCTAAGTTATATCTAAGCCCTAGACTATTAAAAAAGCTATCTTTGAATCTCTCTGTGTTAACTCCAGGCAGGATACATGATCTGTGTCTCAGTCGTGCTGATGATTCTTTATATAGGCAAAAGGCTATGTAAAGGGTGGTTCCTATCTGACATTCTATAGAACAGACGGCGGTCGCATTTCTCTAAGAGATCTGAAACACTAAAATGGACAGAGGTATAGCGTCTCTTGAAACTCTTGTCAAAAAATGTTGTAGACCTGTAAGATCTGAAGCGCTAGCTGCATATACAGGTAAACCATACATGATTTTCGAAAGCACAATGGACGTTCCTGTCCCCACATCCCATGTACCACAAACGATAATAATAGTAAGTCCTCACATCCAGAACACAAAAATCCTTCTGGGACAACGATAAGAGACCAATTCCCGGTTGGTTTAAAGATCAGATAATATTATACAGTGGATGCCATACCCTTCCAAGTGCTTATAAACCATCAGAACTATGAAACTATGATATCATACCTGGTCTGAGAGATACTTGGTGTACACAAACATCCACTTGCTAGCGTACGTGCCCAGCACTTGTTTGATGGGTCTCATGTTTACTCTCATCCAGCCAACATCGCACCAGTCTTGAAGATTGTAAATCTCATCTCTCGCCGTCTTAAAGAGAACAAGATTCAATACTAGGTTAACTTTGGAGAAATATAGATTAATGATTAGGTAAATTACGATCATCCGAGTGAGTGTAGTCCTGCGAAGGACTGTTTGAGGTGATATTGACTGACGCTTCAACTACTTGAGCGGAAGTCATCTTTAGAGTCAAGTAAATTGTGGATCGTCAGCAGCATGTCTCTGATGATACCATCTATTGACGATCCACAATTTACTTGAATCTGATGACGACTTCTGCTCAGGTTGTCGAAACCACAGACAATTTCACCTCAAACAGACATGGGGTCTCGGTTCAAATTAATCAGCCGTTTCCTGCTGTAAGCTTTGAGTGATGAGATTTTTAAGTGTGACCATTCAACTAAAACCAGCTGTCGAACAGTACTTTCATGCAGTACTGTTTATCATGCTGTATCAGCTAGATGACTGTAATTTGTAAGTCTGTTGATCAAACTCTCAAGCATGCCCTCTGAAAAGCAATATATTAATAAGCAGTACTTTGACACCCCCCCCCCCCCCCCCTCATGGACACCTTGTACAGAGATTCAAGTACTGGTGTTTCAAGCCCTTGGTCAGAGCAAATCAGTTCATTCGCTCGCTTTTAGCGAAACTTTGATTCGCTCTGACAAAGGTCCAACGCACGAAACATCAGCACTCAAATCTCTTTACGGTGGCCAATTTACCTTAGTTATCAACTCTGTTGATAAACCAAACATTCGTTTCTACCCCCCAACGACACAGCACCACAGTTTCTTTAGAAACTAATCCCCATGTCCATATCAAAGATACTTTTTCACAACAAAACCGGCGAATACAACTGAAAATCTGTGGCTTGCTTTCAATATCCATTGTTGAATCTTGGTCATACAAACCTGGTAAATCTCAATTTCTTTGTCAAAGTCATCCAGTGAAGGTCCTTTCTCATCTCTTATCTCCTTAGAAGCTGTCATTTTCTTGGGGTTCAGGAATGTCTTCTCTGACAAACCCATCGCACCACTGGTAGTCAAAGTCGAGGCAGCAGCTGAGCTACGATTGGATCTGAAAATGAAACATAGTAAAATGTCATCTTAGGGCGGTTTTCAATGAGTGTCATAAAACCAAAATCAAAGTAATTACTCTGGCCAATCACAACAGATGTAAATAACACAACGAGCCAATCAGAATTCGAAGCAAATACGTGTAACTGGCGCCAAGCGCGGGAAAACGCGTGCGGCGAAAACACGATTGGTTTTAACTTGGATTCCCATTGGTTGAGAAAGTGGCATGAGTTTTGTTAACCAATAACAGAGCGAAGTAATGCAAAACCAAAGCAAACGCGAACTGATTACTTTCGATACTCAATTGAAAACCGCTAAAATAACAACTTAATTTCTTGTCATAACAATTTGCAACAACAGTTGAATGTCAAGAAAGGTGTTAGTCATCGTTATTTGAAATGACAGCTCAAATTAGGGATCAGCGTGTAGTCTGAACTACGAGGATCGAAATCATCCAATCACTAACAACCACAGCGAGGATCAAAAGGTACCAATCATTATCAACCATGTTGCTACTTGTCTTGATCCACAGCTAGTAGATACCATCGCCTAATGAAGACCAACAGTGTAGCGGTCGAAAGTTCACAATCCACACCTACGTGGCAATCGTGCCACAAATGATTAATTTGAGCTATCGTCATTTGAAGATTTTTTTTGCCTAAAGACATGCAGTTTGGCTTAATGAGGAGTGAAAGCGTTTTCAGCTGTGCACAGAATAAACTTTTACTGGACATTCCTGAGATATAGCGATACATTCCTCCGCTGAACGAATGCACATTTCTCAGAAAAGCTGTGTGTACTGCGTACTTGGTAGCTCATTTGTTAAGACCATCACACTGGTATTGCAAGGCCAATGGTAATAGATTTAAAGGTTGCTCAAGTCTGAATTATTCTTCAGTCTCTGTACAACTGCCAACATGATACTGAAAACAGTGCTGCAAGGATCTTACAACTTAAGTCTATAACAGTTGTAACCAAAAAGGAACTCTTAACCCTTTAAGCCCTAACAGTGATCAGCATCAAATTTCACCTTGTAATGTCAATGCTTATTCAACCCCTGAAGTCATGAGAATTAAGGATATGACCACCCAACATGAATTTTCTTGAGAATGATGTATTATTCTAGAAAGTGACACAGGCATACTCAGAAAAAAGAAATCTGAGTGTTCCTATCAGGAGTCGAACCTAAGACCTTCCGATTGCTAGTTCGGATGCTCTACCACTGAGCTACAGGAGACTCGTGGGAGCTAAGGCCATTAAACCAGGTTCATGGGACAAATATCCTGCATACTGCTAGGATTTGAATGTCGAACGTGTGGTATATGAAATAAATGTGATGGTATATTTCAAGCCTGGTGAATGAAGGAGAATGACGTGTTATTCTAGAAAGTGACACAGGCATACTCTTCTTGATATTATAATAACTTCTGCCGAGTACTTTCATAAGAAAAGTATGGGGACAACATTAGAGAACTTGTTCTTTGATATTAAACGTTAAAGGGTTCAGTTGCTTAGATAACTCTCTTCAACGGTCTTTCATGTGAATGAAAAACATGTTAACAATGCTAGTATCCGAAATCTGCCAGTCAGTAAATCGAATTTACCTTGGATCTCTTTCTTTCTCTTTTTTGGATTTTTCTGATGACATGGATGCTCTTGATCTCAGTAGTTCAGATCGATTCATCTTTCTTGGATGAGCCACGATGTTTCCCGCCAGGAATTCCTCAAACGTTCGCTGTACATCTTGTATCCACAAAAATGCATACTCACGAAATGTGGCCAGGAAACTCTGAGATAAAGACGAAAAAAACATTCACTCAAGTATCGGCATTTAAGCCACCGTTACACGTTGAAACTTTTAGCTGAAACTTCTGTGCAACGGCGCTGCGAGACAAGTCTCAGCAAGCGTTGCACCGTGTAACATGGTCGGTTTCGTGGAACTTTTTCGAACTTCCGTTGCGAGACAAGTTTCACGAAAAGTAGAACAAGAGTTTCACCGTGTAAAACCACTTCGTGAAACTGGTCTCGTTCGCCGTTGCACACAAGTTTCAGCTAAAAGTTTCAACGTGTAACGGCGACTTTACAGTGGACAACAGTTATGCATTGTGAGCACACAGCATTTCTCCACATTACGGTTCCTTTTGTTTACTGCTTATAATTAATGAGAAGTATCACAGGAATTTGGTGTTACATCAAAAACTCCAAAACCTTTTTTCATCAACAGAAAAACGAAAGCTATTGCTCCAATTTGTTGTAACTTATCACCCCAGTGTACCAAGACTATTGACGAGTGTCTCTGGCCACAGATGGACAGGATTAGAATGGACTGCAACTTGAAAAAAAGGTTAAGGTTACTGTTTTCAAGTTGTTGCATTCTTGTTTCCAAAATGCACCAGAGCAGGTCATGACAAGTTGCTCCTTTCAAAAACTCAGTTGGTTTTTTTTTGATGATGTTCTAGAGTTATTTTGTAACAAAGTGAAGGTGTCATCGCACCATTTTCACCACAAAAAGTTAAAATCCCCATCACACTTCCCCTTTAAAGTGGCACTGTCACGACCATTTTGCTGTATTTTGGTCAAATATTTGGTATTTTGGCCTTTTTTCTAACATGAAATTGTTGTTAGAGCACTGGGGCGAAAGTACTAAGTGATTCCTCTGAGAGAGAACAAACTCTAATCAGCTTTTAGCGACTTCTCCACAAAACACAGGAAGAACTAGAAAAAATTGACCAATGTGTTCAAGTTGCAATCCATTTCCATCCTAGCCATCGGCAGCCAAAGATAATTAAATTAAACTAGTTAACAAAACTGAATCATTATTTTGACCATTCCATCAATTCGAAAATGTTTTTGGCCATTCAAAGTGACCCAAAAAATAGGTGGCACTGCCCCTTTAACTACTGCAGTCGACCTACTTTGCATTCAGAGGCATTCTGCTCCACCACATCTTTTGTTTGCTTGACCAGTGTCTGGATCTCGCCATCCACAGTAATGGCTTCTGTGTAACTCTGAAAAAAAATTGCAAAGTGAAGCCTGTTAGTTGTAACTTATTAATCGCACAGTTTGTGTCCTGTTTCTAAATCAAAAAATTTGTTAGGAAGTTCACTAGACCTGCACCCTTCGAAAGCTCTATTTTCACTGGACTCTTATAACCTGCAGCTGCATTGTTTTTTAGGTTTGGGAGAATTGTTCTGTTTTTGTTGTTTTGTCCTTTTGGCCAACCATGAAAGACGTTTCCAACCGTGCAGGTCGCCTAGGAATTTCAAAGCAACCAGTGAAACCCCCTTCAAACCCTGCAATTTTGCCCACTGCCCAGCTCTTAATGAAACCCCTGCTGCATGGAATAATTTAGCCATACATACAGTCACTGTAAGTATGTACTACCTTAAGTAACATTGCACTGTTCCAGAAAATATCCATACTCCCCCTATGGAAGGTTTTTTGTTTTGCACCCCCCCCCCCCCCCAGGAAAACTCAGTTCTGCCTGATACTTTGCTTCTAAAATTTTGACTTTTTAGACCCCCCTTCCCCTAAGAATTTCCAATGACCTTCCATGGGGTGGGTATGGATTTCTTCTGGAACTGCACATTACTCAAGATGAGTGATGAGGTTTTTCAGCCTTTTAACATTCTCTCCAAAACGGAGCCCTACCCTACAAAAATTTGAGAGGTCATGGGTTCGAATCTCGTTCAAGTCTGGATTTTTTTTTCAGGCTTTCTTTTCGCAACTGCTTAAGTTGCATACTAACTGCGAGGATCTTTCTTCTACCTTACATTTCATCCGCAGTTCAATATATGATGTTTCATAAATTCATATTCATTTATTCATCCTTCGTGGGTATATTACGAACTCACAAAATGACCTGCTCCCAGTTGGCTTGATAGCTCAGTTGGTAGATCACTGCACCAGCATCGCAGAGGTCATGGGTTCGAATTCCGCTCAAGCCTGAATTTTTTCAGGCTTTCTTTTCACAACTGCTTAAGTTGCATAGTAACTGCGAGGATCTTTCTTCTATCTAAAAATTGAGTTGTTTTACCTTCAATTCTTCATCCACAGGCCTAACTGCATCTCCACGTCCAAGGAAGTCATTTAGCCATCCCTCCACACTCTCCTGGACACTGGATGAGGCTGAATTCTCATCAAGTGATGGGTTAAACAGCACCTGGGATCCAGTTAGCTCCAAACGAATTGTCAGTATAGGCAATACCTCAGAATTCTGCAATGTAGAACACAAAGAAATTAGGAAAGTTATAAATAAATAAAAATTAATTTAAATATATATATTTTTTTTATTTAGGGGAGCTTGCATAGAACTTCAGAAATATAAAACAGTTGCCAAAAACGAGAATGCGAAATTGGGAGAACAGAAACTGGTTTTAAAAATTTTCAATAGTTGACAATGCCTTCAACTTGCCTTTTGTATTTCCTAGTTTATTTCATAATTTAGTATTAAATGACAAGAAATATGAAAAGAAATAACCAAGTAGTTTGCATGGCAAACAAATGACTGATGCACCAAAGACAGCTTTTCCTTTTGCCATTTTCTCAGTGATACCAACACTGAGTCACTTGCAAATACCTAACATCAAATGTACAATCCTGAGAATATACTGACCTGAGACATATTGGAGAAGACAATCTGGTTTAACATGGATCGTAATGAGGTGTGAGTAGATGTCTTCAGACCTTCCATCACTACTCCACTTACATGCTTCATGTAACTTTGCCAGGCGGGTGAGGCACGGCTGATCTGAGCTGCCTGTCAAACAACCACAAACAGAAACAACTTTAAACAGACAATAGGGAATATTCTTCCTAAGGCCCTGTTTACATGGAGAAAAGTTTTCTCGGTAGAAAGGTCATCACTCACCTACCCGAGCTACCCTGGGCAAGCCAACTTTTCTTAATTTCCTTACAAAACTTGGCGAACCGTTTACATGAGAAACAAAAAGTTGGTTCGGCTGGCAGAGTGACCCGCCTAGCTAAGTCACCTTTTTTGATGGTAGAGTCACCCTCCTAACCGGGCTAACTTTTCTCCATATAAACACTTTGGCTTGCCTAGCTGGGTCAACTCCATCAAGGCGAGACAATCAGCATGCACAAGCGCTGTTGGCTCAGGCAAAGGGGTCAGCTTTTTTCTCATATAAACGCTTGTGGAAGTTAACTCAGCTGGGAGGGTGACCCTCTTTCCCGAGACATCTTTTCTCCATATAAATGGGGCCTAAGTGAATCAGCCATATTTTCAAATAGGATCAATGTAAGGAACAAAGTACGTACGTTATATCTTGCTTTTACATAACAACGACTGATCCTGTTTTCTGTCTGAACCTCTTTTACTTACAAACAAACTCTTCCATATAATTTCTATTGTCAGCTTTATAAAGTAACACTGCATGCTTGATAAACAGAAAGGCATACTGAAAGTTCTGTAGCCTGGTTAATATTAAAAGGACATGTAATGTTGGCTTAATGGACTGGAATAAGTGACAAACATCGTTGAAACATGCTCCCCTCTTACCACTGTTCAAAGTTGGATGGTATTGAGAGCGCATGCTGTCATTCATTTTGATGAAAATTCCTAACATCATTGTCTGGTGTGAGAGGGAGGGTGAACAAGAACAAGATTATAATGATGGTGTTTCAACATATTGTCACTGATTGTAGCCTGTGTTAAACACTGGTTAAATGCCAGTCAAATTTATAAGCCTCTTAGGGCTGAGGGCTGACAGCCCATGACCCAAGACTCACCTCAAAAGTAGACTGGAGTAATGCATGAATTCTGTGCCCTCCTATCGTTACTGTGTGCTTATGAGCCTCATGTATCATCCTACAAAATAAACAAATGAGTCTTGATGTAGCTGTGGTCATGTTTTCTTCAATCGATTCTATTCTCAAACTGTTGTAAGCACTTATGATCAAAGGTAACAGAAGTAAGAAAGACAACATTAACATTTTTAACCGTAGTTTACCTTGGAAAAGTGAAGTGTAATGTTGCATACCTGTGGTGTTCTAACAAGTGTTTTAATTATTCACTTGAAAGCTACTGAGCAGTACATGTATTTTCTCGTGTTCCTGTTTATTATATTAAACAAGGTGATTCTAATTTTTGGATCTGTGGACAAAATCTGCAAGTGTGACCATTCATATCAAAGCTACTGAAGAGTACTTTCCTATGGTGCTGTTCATTATGCTGAACAAGCTAAGGTGGTTCTTACTTTTGTGTCTGTGGATAAAATCTGCAAGTGTGGCCATTCATATCAAAGCTACTGAGGAGTACTTTCCTGTGGTGCTGTTCATTACGCTGCACAAGGTGGTTCTAACTTTTGTGTCTATGGATAAAATCTGCAAGTGTGACCATTCATATGAAAGCTAACTTTGAATCTACAGATGAAATCCTACAAGTGTGACCTGATCATTCAAATAAGAGTTATTGAGTATTACTTTCTAGTTGTGTTGCTTATTGCGCTGCACAAGGTGACTCTAGCTTCTAAGTTAGAAATTTCCTCAACGGCTTTCATTTGAATGCAAAGCCAAACTTCACAGCGTCATCCCGCAACTCAAAGGTTAGAACCACCTTGAAGCAACAGGAACTCCAGCATTTTTTTGAATGCAAAGCCAAACTTCACAGCGTCATCCCGCAACTCAAAGGTTAGAACCACCTTGAAGCAACAAGAATTCCAGCATTTCTTCACTAACCTGTGTTGTTCTTGCAGTTGATCCATCAAGAATGACTTGCTCAAGTCTCGTGGACTGAACACATCTAACTGACCATTCTCAGACCATGAGGCTGCAATGTTACAGATTTCTCTAAAGTTACTTTGGACGATGCCCAGGTTGTGGTGGAGATCATCGCACACCAGGTATGATGCATGCTCCACAAAATCCGCAGATTCTACTGTTTTCCAAGTGTAGACATGGAGTCCCTGGCCCAAAAGCTAAAATTTTCCAAAAAAGGATAATTATGATAATTATGAATAGAGTTTTAGAAGTTGGTATGTTAGTGAGTTATTATTAATAATTCGTTTTGTATTTTAGATCGTATTTTTTTTTTCACACGCTTTATTTAAATACGCAAATACACTTAGGCTGCTTACACTTATAAAAATTACTTACACTTATACAGTATTTAAATTTAACAAAGTACTTTTCTAATAAGTTAAAAGAGAAAAAACAGACAACTAAGTAATCGAGAAAAAAGAAAAGAGGAGAAAAAAAATTATTAAGATAACAAAAGAAGTTACACAAAAAACTACAAAATCGAGCCTATGCATTACCTTACATATGAGAGTTAAGAAAAAAAGGCATCACATAATTCATTTTGGTTGAGAGCAGAAATTCCATTTAAGCACATTTTTCTAATTTCCATTGAATAGTAAGTTTGTTTACAAGTTCATCTAAAGACAATTCTTTCTGAAGGTGTTTAGAGGAGTAGATATATTGTTTGACCAAGATGATGAGTAAATCTAGCCTGCGTCTTTCGGGGACCGAGAGCAAATCAGTTACATGATGTATATCACGAAAGACAATTTGTTCGTTCGAGAGCGTTATTGTAGTACCTTGGCACTGGTTGAACCATGATATAATTTGTGCGTAAAGTTTTACAGACTCCCTGCAATCAATAAAGGTGTGTTCTATTGAATCAGCACTAGAGTAATATATACATTTATCGTTGTCCGCTAAATGAAATAGTTTGAGTTCTCTCCTTGTTACAGTTATTCTATGCAGAAAACGAAAACAAAATTGACGGAGTTTGTTATCCTTAGGAAAGGGGTATATATCTTGAAACTTATTTGACCAATCAACAAATTTTTCTGGGAATTTATCCTGCCACTTTTTAACTCCACTTGGAACAATGGACCCGTGATTATTGAACAACTGGTAATAATTTTTACAGCGCGCTTCAGCAAGATCAAAAAAAGTTTTATTTAACGGGACGGATGCAGAAGTCGAGGGAAGATCAGCTGCAGGTATAAACGTTTGTGCTGCTCTCCTTTTCAACTCAGATGGAATGGCTGAAATTAGTTGAAAGTAGTGCAAATAATTTGTGGTAATGTTAAATTTGTTGCTTAACTCTTCATATGATAAAAACTTGTCATTTGTATTTAGCACACCCTTTGCTGATACATCTCCGCTATCAAACCATGACTTCCAAAACAAGGTAGCATTGTCTATGGTTATCAACTTGTTATTCAAAGAATGAATTCGCCAAATGGTTTTAGATCGTATTTTAGAAAGTTAGGTGTCCCCTATTGGCAGTGGGAATCCCGTCTGCTAGATTGTTGTTTGACATGTCAATAAAGTCATTATTATTAATTATAATCTTTTATCAGCTGTTCGATCAATCAAAAAAGCTTTTCCAACTAAAGGAATGCTACTTCAGCAGACATTATTATGCTCAAGAGTGGGCATCAGAAGGTTATGGTAACTCATATGCTCTTGTGGGTATTCAATTTCCCTTGTTAAATGTACCTACTATTAAAAATTTGGGTTCCAAATACCCCTTCAATAGCTCATCTGGGCCCAGTTGTTCAAAGCACAATTAAGCTAATCCTAGATTAATGCAAACTTTGATTAAATTGCTAATCAATAAAGATTCTTCTAAAAGATTTTTGACGCTCAGTTTTTATTCAACTTTTCTTTACCTTTAGCTCGAAATTAACCTTTAAAACCATTTTAACGAGCGAGATGAAAACCTCAATTAACTTCTAATCATGGATTAGCGTTAATCGCCTTTCAAACAACCCGGCCCAGATAAATACATAAGAATAATTGATTGCAAGCCACACTGTAACAAACACCAAATAGACAGCCATGGAACACAAGGAACTATGTCAATTCACATGCTCTGCTGCTAACACTTTAACTAAAAGTGAACTATCTTAGTCCCAAGGATTCAGTCATGTAAAACTCTACCTAGATAACACAGATGTGCCTATCAGGTAACATAAACAACTGGATCTGTTCCTTAAATGTTTATGGTAAGGCAGATCTAGCTGGGAAGAGGTTGTTGTACACAGAATGCAGACAACAATAAGCCTACAGTAAAAACTGTTTAGTATAAATCAAAAATAGGCACAGACAGTTCTGAATCACAAAAGTTACAATGTGCAGTTCCAGAAATAATCCATATCCACCCCATGGAAGGTCATCGGAAATTCCTAGAGGGAGGGGGATCTTAAAAGTCAAAATTTTAGAAGCAACATATGAAGCTAAACCAGAATTTCGTGGGGGGATCAGAGGGTGCAAAACAAAAAAACCTTCCATGGGGGAGTATGGATATTTTCTGGAACTGTACAATATTCTGGCAGAAATGCTACAAAAGCCACAAATGACAGTAGTAAGCAAAAGCCATACGGTGTATTTTAGCCTCAAACAGGCGCCATTTGCTGTATTAATATCACTTCTGTACCTCATCAATCTTGGCAAGTTTCCTCTCAAACAAAGGTCGTTCAAAATCCTTCATGTTCATCATGACAAAATTGTAACGGGACGCAATAGTGTCCAGCCTTGTGGCAGTGGACCTCAAAAGAGCGTCATCTGTTGACCTCAGTAGGATGCGGGCAGGGTCAGGAAGGCGTGCCAGGAAAGGCTCCCCTCCTAAGTAATGGACCTCTCTCAAGAGAAGCATTAACTCAGGATCAAAGTTTACATGTAAAGTGGGTGTGCTGTTTCCACTCTCGGGCTCAGCAATCTGACAGTAAGAAAAAACAAAAATTAAAGATTTATCCAATCAATCTACAGCAGCATTAAATTTTTATTGACACAAATGTTTGATAGTTCAGCAATACACACAGCACCTGCAAGTGGTATATGAACCCAGGTTGTGCTGAGAGACACTTAACTATATCTCAGACAAATATTGCAGTAGGGAACTAATTTTTGGCAATAAATTGATGTTTTTCAGGATAATTATTCTTTCAAATACTTTATCAATTCCACAAATAAAATTTTTGTGGTATTATCTTTGTTGCACTCTAGATACTGACAACAAATTTGGCAGTACAGATTTCATCAATTCACTCAAGCAAAATACCAAAAATACTATCACTGACATCCTTCAAGACTCAATGTACATACCAGAAGAGGTTGTTTCAACTTTGTTCTAAGCTCTGGCTCCATTGTGTTTTTCCAGTGTCGAATAGTGTCTGCTTCACATCTGTAAAAAATTGTGGTGTTTAAAAAGAATTATAAGTTACTCTGCAAAAGGATCAACAATTACATGCCTGAACACTGACAAAGACAGAGAATTCATGCTGCCTAAATCCCTGGTAAAAATCTTTGAAGGTTTGTTGTGGAAAGGAATGTTTACTTCAGCCTTTTTGTCTATAATGTTCCAAAAACGATTAAGGATCCTGGAAATTCTTGGTAAGGTCTTTGGTTAGCAGGGATTGAAATGGAGGGCCTAAAGGATCATGCTTGGATTCTAAAGGATCTTGCACATATCCTGAATCATTCTTAAGCATGTTTGCTAAGACTTTTATAATGTCGTCATCAAATTTTTGTGAATGTTAAAATAACATAACATTAAGGCAAGCATCTTGAACAATGTTTTAAAGACCCTTTACAGATCTTGGAATATTTCTTTGGAAGTTCTTTGAAGATCTTTAAATACCACAACAGAATCATCAAGGGTTTTAACCAGGGATGTACAGCAATTCAATAATTCATTAAAAAAGGTACTTATTTATAATTCAATAACTTTTTGGCATTGCCATCTGTGATTCATGTCATGTCCACAAGTAATATAAAATTATTATAAGTAAACATGATTTTCAATAAAGATAAATGAATGAATTACTTTTCTATGTCTTTGATAAGATCTGAGTAAATGTCCCTTAGGCGCCATCCATCATCACCCTTGAGCGACGCTGGTGACACACGGTGTAATCGCGACATGGGTTCCTGTAGGTAAAAACAATATGAGTCACAGTCAAAATTGAAGGGCATGGTGGAACAAAGGGGTAAGTGACAATTTGGCCTTTAAAATAACAAACTTCTCAAAAAAAACCTCTACTTTAACCTACAGACTTGTTATCACTTAGAAGTTTCCAAGAAGAAAAGAAATCAGTTGAAGCATCATCTCAGTTTGGTACATTTTTAGGCTAAAGTCATAAGTTTATTGCTCAAATTTAAGCCCTTAAATTCCATGTAAATATGGAATTGTGATACTGCCACAATAACCAGTCTGTATGCCAAATAAGAGCAAATTTAGAGAAACTTGGATTTTAAGGCCAAATCATCACTTGCACCCTTCTTAAAGCAGGCTCCTCGATTATTGAAAGTTATGACAACACTACTAATAACAAGATTGGTATTCAGTTGATGATTTAAGAATGTTTACCCAGAAGATTATAAAATAATCTACAGATATGGCGGTGAAGAGCCAAAACTCCAGGGAAATGCATGTACTGCAATTCCTAAAGCACAGTCAACTCTCGCCTTGCGGACACCTCTCTATTACAGACACCCCGATAATACAGACAGCAGTTAAATACCCAGCAAAAATATATAACAGATGTTTGACTGAAATAAATTCCTGCTATTAGTCGGACTCTCACTATTAAGGATACTAACTTGCAGTCCTGAGGGTGTCAGTAATAAAGGGAGTTGACTGTATACGTAACCTACCAAAAAAACTTGAAAGCAATCACTGCCGGTTATTACTTAAACAGAACACTGCCTTAACTAGGAGGTAAACAGACTAGTACTAAATTTTGAAAACAATGTTGCCTCTTCTTTCCAAGTAGTAAACTATAATGAAATTCAATAACATCTCTGTTGTAAACTATAATGAAATTCAATAACATCTCTGTTGTGTCTGTAAGTAATACAAATAATATAGTTTCTGACAACACTGTTGTGTTTGTGATATTCAAAGATCTGATTCATTGGATGCCATCTGGCAAACATTTTCCATGATTTTGTCCATTGGAGGCAAAAAAAAGTTCTAGTTTTGTTAAACTCCAATCAATTCTGAGAACATGGTAATACTGCATTTATAATAGCTCACATCATGAACAACGAGAGTACGTTGTTATTCACCTGAATATGTATTTTGAATCCACGTAACCACAGTAACTTGTTTGCGACTGGAGGAAGGTGAGGGTAGGCTGGAGGAGAATCCATGTGTGATTCAAAAAATGTTCTCATTTCCAGTAACTCCTGGGTAAAACCATGCACCAGAGCAGTGAACGTGTGCCGTAAGTTGGCCTAAGGAATTCACAGAAATTAATTTTTATCAATTTTACTACTGGTCTTCAAGTTAGACTGCAATCTGAGAGTAGATGAGATGCCAACCCCCAGAGTACAAAAATATGGAGACGTCAAGAAATTTTCAGGGGCAGCCAGCAGAACCGTGTCAGCAACAGCAAAGAGCCTCCAAGGGCTGTGGCATCAAGGCTATATTTAGGGCTTCAGTGAGGGGGGGGGGGGGGGGGGGGCTTCACCCTTCCACCGTAATTTCAACATTTCAGTAGGTTCAATGGAAAAAAGAAAGGCACAATCTTATCAATCTTATCTAGTGGGAGCATGACACAAAAAGACAAGGAGGAAGTCTGTTTTATTTTTACTAAGTATTCAATATTTATAGTGGACGTAAAAAGCAGGAAATTTATGTACCAAAGGGGGAGAGCGGGACACGAGGCAAAAGAACGTAAAACTCCCGCCAAAAGCAGGAGAGTTGGCATAACTGTCTATATCAAAGTAATGGAATGCTTGTTGGAAATTTCAGAGAAACCCAAACTGTGATTTCAACTCTGAACATCCAATGCATCATACCTGTTACACCTGTACACATTTAGAAAACAAGCTGTAATAAATTTCTACCTTGTATCTTAAAACTGGTGTCATTTGAAACTAAACACACTTTGTGAAATTGAAACCCCTAAAATTTACAACAAACACATCATTTAGTGACTTGATCATTCCTAAATCATTACCTGTTTTGCATAACATCAATGGATGTGTTTGTCCATTTACAGGTACATTACAGACTTCTTACCTGAACAAGCTCTCGTCCACTAATGCCTTCAAACACTTCCAACAATCTGAGTTTGGCTCGTGTGTCCCAACACTGCTTAAAGCTTTGCCTCATCACATCAGCCAAGTTGTGCTCCAGATCCTGTATGAGAATAGATTCAATATTATGAACTCAGACAACATTTTGAAATTGGGGAACAATTTAAACACTTTACAAAGAATCAACGACAGATGAACAGTTTCCTAACCTTAATGGCAACAATACAATCATGAAATCTGCAGTTCTTAACTTTGGACAATCATTTCACTTACTCTTATCACAGAACGGAAGGCAAAAAACTCTCTTTCAAATTCTTGTGTTTCATTTGCATTCAGCACATCCTGAAAGAAAAAAAATACTATCAATGTTTCATTTCTTTTAATCAACTGACATAATGACAATCACATTTTTATATTCAAGGAATGGCTATAAGGTTGTTCTTTCAAATTCCAGTAATGCTGTAAGTTGTAGTACAAGTATAGCCGTTCTAGTAAGCAGCAAGTGCCAGGTCTTCTTGACTACAACAGTGGGCCAATGTGAGAAAACAGTGGCAAATAATTCTATGCAACAAAATTGTCCACTTTGATTAGACATTCTATCATAAGATATTCTTTCACGCTCATCAGCTGATAGAAGATAAATTTAATAACAGAAAATGCATTCCCTGAAACAAGAATTAAGCTACAGTATCTTACATGTGGCATCTGCTGGAAGGACCTGACAGCCTCCAAAAATTTGGCATGAATCTCCTTGACTTGACTGTCCAAGCTGTTGCCCCCAGCCCCACCCACTTCAGCAGTGCATGTTAGCATCTCAAAATGCTGTGTGGTCTGCACAAGCTCCAACACATCATTGCACCTCTCCATGAAGCTGTTCAATGATGTGAAGCACACATTGTTTCTTGCAGGCCACGGAGAGTCCGTCCAAAGCTCTGTGGTATCAAGGCCGCCGTTGCTGTCAGAGAAACTGCTGCGTCGCTGGAAGATCTTGTTTGTTTTGGGTGTCAGACTGTCATTGTAAAGCTTGCTGTGCCAGACAATTCCTCCACTGTCCATACTGTTAAAAAGAGAAAGCCAAGATAAATTTAACCCTTTACTTTCAAGAGCTCTCAAGTTTGAACGTTGAATACCTAAATTCCTGGTTTATGTTTAAAAAACATCTCTCTGATGACTGTAAGTAGTGATATTAAAATCACAAACAATAAAATTATACAACATTGGGGAACATTTTACAGTAAAGAAAACGTCAGAGAGAATAGCGAGACACCTGGGGACAGGAATTGGGAATAAAAAAATTAGCAATAGTATGAGGAAGTGATTTATTTAGAATCCCCTTTTTCCATTTGACACATTAGCGAAGAAAGATGCGGAATTAATGAAGGATCATTCACCAGCTGCATTATTGTTTATGATCAAACATTCAATCCACTTTTAATGAAATTATAGAGACAAGAACGCATAGCTGGAAGTGTCATCTAGAGGAAGCCAGGAAGAAAAGCTGCTTTAACTTACTTGGTTCCTGTTTTCTCAGACAGTCTGCGCTGGTTTGTTTCATCTGCTCTGTCCTTCTTGTCCAAGTAACAGCCTCGGAAAGCAGCACATACCCGCAAGGCGTCTTTCAAGCTTGTGTAAGACTAAAGTGACATACAACAGAGCCCTTCTCATTAAGGCCTTTACATAACACAAAGTAATTTCTCTACAAGGCCTTTTTTAACATGGTCATTAAAAGTGGACATAAATCAAAATATGTGTACATGTAAAATTTGTGAACCAGCCCAAGTTCTGAAAGTGATATCTCAAACTGCATGAATTTGCCTGAAAGTTGTTAAACACACTATATGCTCAAATTACTATATATTTAAATTATTTTCTGTTTTACAAGTACAATGACCAGAGTAATAAGCATATGCCATTCAGGAGTTGAGGGAAACTTAGCTTGTGATGGTAGTCAATAATCACCATCTTGACCCAATGTTTTTGTGATCAGTTATGTTAAATATACTTCAAATGATAAGGTTCTAATAAGCACATGTAGTTCTGGGTTTTTTAATGTTTCTGTGCAACATTACAACATGTTGCCTTGCTTACCGCTAATAAATTCTCCAGCACATGCTCTCCTACCAGCTTCCTTGCACGGGCAACAACTTCATTTGATAACATGGTTAGTAACCTTGTGAAGTTCCTGTTATCATGGTAATACCTAGCAGAAACAACATGTCACAAACTAATCAAACAGTTATCAATTATTGGATATCAATTGAAAACTAATTTGTGTTTTAACTTGGTTTGCATTGGATTTACTATGATATGATGATTACTGGATAATTGATGGTAGCGGCTACTGTAGTGACAAGGATTACAGATAACAAGCACCATCGTCATCATTTTTATTTACCCTCGGATTTTAGAGTAGCTTATGTAGGAAATTTCTCCGGGCATTTACCCACCCAACCATGAGAATAAACACACAAAGACCAGACCACAACACCAGAAAGTACACCCCCTACTCTTTGTGAACAGTCAGTGGGTTCTTTAAAGGCCAATTTAGATCATACAACTTTTGTTTATGACTGTCACATGTGATTTCTAGAGGGTGCGCTGCTCACGTCTTGCAAAAAATCGCACACAACTCTTGTCATTCAACATTGCCTATACCTACAATTGCCGAAGCATTTTAAAGCATGTGACAAACACGACAGTCATGAGTGTGTTGTGGGTTTAATTTACACGAAACAATTTGTGTTGTAGGCCTGTCGTAAGCTTGTTGCGTGCGACAAAGTCGAACTGTGTAAATCGCCCTTAACATCCCACAGAGTTAGCATGGTAGACTTTCCTTTGTTCATGACCAGCTCAAGAACTTTCCTTGTAGAGCTCACTAGTTTTTGTCAAAGTTTAATCCATGGTGTTCAGAATTAACAACTTTTCATTTTGATACTGCAGTGATGATACTTGTACAGTAACTCCTTTGCAAAAAATTCTTCTTTCAGTACCCTGCTAACAGAGGCTTTTACTTTTGTATTGTGCAGTTACAGAAAAAATCCATACCCACCCAATGGAAGGTCATTGGAAATTCCTAAGGGGAGGGGTCTTAGAAGCAAAAATTTTAGAAGCAAAGTAATATGAAGCTTAACTAGAATTTCCTGGGGGGAGGGGGAGTGCAATTTACAAAAAAACCTTCCGTGGGGGGAGTATGGATATTTTATGGAATTGCACATTTCTTGGCGGGACGCTAAAAAAGCTGACTGCACAAATTACCAGAAATGCGACCAACTTCATACATGCTGAAAAACGTGCCAGAAAGAAACATTCTGCAGACTGTTAATAGGTTATCTGTTTGCCCAGTACCTAGCCCTTTATGTTTCCTATAAATATCACAAACCTTGAAAAGACCCACACAAGGTAAAGAGTGTGCATCAACGGAGGGAATACAGCCACCATTTCAGCAGACTTTGTTGCATAATGAAGCTTCTCAAACCAAGGCAGAAGTGTACTCAGGAACTGCAGGTTATCGTTGGTCTCAGTCTCCGCCTTAAAATAAAAAATAAATAAATAAATGACTTTATTTAAGAGTGCAAGAAACAAAACAAAAATTAATGACTTTATTTCAGGATACAATAAACAAAATATCAGTACAGAAACAATATATAACCAAAATTGTTATACAGATACAAGTGTTTTACTGGAAAGTACACTCCTCGTAAAATTTATACAAAGACAGACAGACAGACAGCCTTATTTAGTTAACTAGAAGAACGTGACTCGCAAAACCTCGCGAAGCTGGGGCTGGGTGGAAAGCTCTCTTTACTGGTATTGTAGCATCAAATGAGGAGATTAAAAGGGGCATAGGATTTTTTTTTTTTTTGATGAGCATGGTCTTTTCGTAGTTCCACACGCTAGTTTGCGGTTGAACATCTATTTCTGACGCGACGTAATGTACAACGGGCGTGCAGCGCTGTCGTGTTCGATGAATTTATTTCCCACGGAAAATTATTTTACCGCGGCCACACAAAGGGGTAATTTCTTCATTGCAATCTTGCACAAAAAAGATTTCTAAAAGAAAGGGAAAAGATTCTGGAGAGATAGTTCTGTATCCAGTGAATATTGATGAACATTGCAGTTGAAATTTGATCATGCACGCATATTTTTTCCGATGTATGCAAATTTTGCTCCAGACGATGCCAGACAGTCTGGTGTCATTCATACTTTGTTTGTCACTGTTGCCAGGCAACAGTGCGGACACCTTCAAAGATATAAACATATACACATATATATAAATATATTTTTCGCTCGAATTCGCGCAGCTTAGCTCCACTCGGGCCGGCTCGGCCCGACAAATTTATTAACCTCGCTACGCTCAGGCCTTCGGCCCTCGCTTCGCGAGGAAAAAGCTCAGGGTAGTCCCTTGACAGGAGCTTAAAAGCACCCTGTTACCAATAAGATCCCTGAGAAAACAAAACTACAAAACTACATCTGGGACCCTAGTGCCCTTTCTTTTTTTCCATATCATCGAAAGTTAAGATATTGATGACATCATTTCCAACTTTTTCATGGTTGTTTATGCAAACAGTCAGTAAAAAAAAAGTTGAACAATAGACTTGTCTATATAATAAAAAGAAAATACAGTAGGTTGAAGACATCAATATTTTTGTTGTTGTTGTTGAACAAAACATTTTACTCATTCACTGTGCTTGTTTGTAAAATATTGTCTTTACCACTTGAAACAAAATTCACATCTTCATGCCACTGTGTAATATCCTCTCTGTATTTATGCATTTTCTCAGTTCAGTAGAATTTCTAATCTTTGTGTTAAAACTGTATCTGAAAAGTTTTACATAAGACTATCTTAAGTTATTTTTTTTTTCTCTTGAAATTAAAAACACTCGAAAGAAGCTCTATTTTGGTAAACTGGAACTGGAACTATGACACTTAGTTTTGTTAAACTAAAGCATATTAAACAAAACAGGAATGCAATTGAACACGAAGCAGCAGCACCATATTCCAAACTTAAAGTTTGATTATTGCTTATTGTGTAAAAAGGTGTATCCAGCAAAACGGCTTTACACCTCACACAAGTTTGACAGTGCTTAAAATATCCAACCTTTGCTATTTCTCTCTTGACAAGATGAAAGGACTGTGCATATGTGCTATGAGCATCTTCCAGATTCATCATGATATTCAGTGCCACATGCGAACAGAGCTGCTCACTCACTGAAGTTATTTTCTCAAGTCTTTCAGACCACATCTAATGTGAAAGGAAAAAAACAGGAACAGTAACTTTCATGATAATGTGTAAGCAAAACATGTTTACTTTCCTATGGACCAAAAATCTAATACCCTTGAAGAGAATCAAACCCATGATTTGCATAGATCTTGGATGCTCTAATGCACCTATAAATCCCCTGGTTGGGATGTGAGTCCAGAGCAGTGTCACCCCAAGCAGTATGACTCACCGGTACCCATTATAGATGTCTTGGGTCAAGAGGAATCATTAAGGATGGTGCCTACTATTGTTACTGCATGTAAGTTCTGCGCATACTTGGGTTTTCCTTTGGCTGGTGGCTTCTAATACAGGGATATTTTTGCATGGTTTAAAATTAGTACTGGGGGAAAGCAGAACTTAGCAAGTGCTTTTGGTATCCAAAAAGAAGATTGGGGGTAACCATGCATTTTTTAGGGATAATAACGCTTCAATTTAGAAAAAAACCCATACATTGTTTTGTAGAATAATCGTTGCTTAATTGTCTCTAAAATTATACTTGGTTATCCCAAATTTTCTTTTTGGATTTCCATAGCCCTTGCTAAGATTTGATTTTCCCACATAGTCAAAAACCACGCAAAAATACTTCGGTATTAGTAGGCAATGTCCTTAGGAGACCAACCAAACCTCAAACCAATGACTCTCCCATCTTCCGACCATCTGATTAATAGACCAACACGCTAATCAATACACCAATGCACCTCCAACTAAATCCTCTGCCCAGGTCTTCCATTTATTCAATACATTCTGTGCATGCAACTGTCTGGGTTCAACAACAATTTCCACAATTTTATCAACATTATTTTTTTGTTTACCCTTCAGTTTAATTACACCTACAGTCATGTAGCTTTATTAAAAGAAAAATCCATTGCAGCCCAGAGGCTGGATTACAGACTGAAGAAGAAGGGCTTACAAAACTTTTGATCACAGTAGGAAATACAACAGAGATTACATTTTTCATTATACCTCTATTTCATCCAAAGGACCAGGTTTGGGACCAAATTTTTTAATCTCAATTTCTGGGTCTAGCTTCAGTGTTAACTGCAAAGGAAAAACACATACCTTAACATTATACTGAGATTCAAAGATTCTCCAGATTCAAAGTGAAGGAGGCCACAGAATAACTAACTCAGTCCAGTAATTTAACAATAACCATACTTTCAAGGAAATTTTTTCATGCACGGATCCAGATCAGCTTCCACTGTTTTACAGAAAACGGTGAGATTTTTGACAATAAATGTATAGTTTCAGAGTAAAAGAAATCAGTTCCCAGGTTTAGTATGGAAAATGCCTTTCAAGGTGACTTGAAAACCCAGGAATGAAAAATTCAAGGGGAAGCATGTCCCCCGACCCTCTACAGAAAACGGTCAAATTTATTCTTGGATCCCCGCCTGTTTTTACCTTGATCTGTTTAATCCAATTAACCACAGCTGTCTCCAGCACATGAATAACAGCTGGTCTTCTGCTACTGTAGGCTGCGGCCTCTGACAGCACCTCAATAGATGGCAGGGGTAGGGTGACCTGATCTTTAGCCCCTCCCTCAACAACCTGCATGACTGACACCATCCTATGGATTAAGTCCATCAGCTTGTCGGCGCTGACACCACCACCCATTTCAATACTCAACAATGGCAGAAAAACGTCCTTAGTAAGTGTACTGGCATGGGCTAAAGGTTGTTGAGAGCAATCACAGAAGGCCACGTCTGTTACAATGTTGTCTCTGGACAGCTTTCCTGCTTCGTGGATCTTGACAAAGTAAACAGACTTTTCCCGCACACTACTTGGTGGAGTAAGTGAAGCTACAAGATTTTTCCCATGGGGGGATGATGAGGAGAAGATGAATAGCTTTTTCACTTCTTCATTGTTGCAGAATTCAAACATAGCATCCCTAGAAACAAAGAAAAAGGTCTGTTTCAAGACAAGCTGAACAAAAGATTATAAGAGAAAAAATGAGAAAAATAATCTTATAAAGCAAACATTATTAGCAGAGAGAAAAGGGGTGTTTGAAATGTTTGTCCAGCATCAAGTGACTATAGTCCATCACGGGGGACCAAACACGAGGTGACCGGGAGTATTACCCGGGGGGGACTCCCATATGTAACAGACGGGGATGCTCGTCGGAAATTTTGAATTTAACCCCTAAAGGAGACCATCTGGGCATGGCTCAAGCTTTTTGTGACCCCTAAAGGAGACCAATCTGGGCGTGGCTTAAACAAATTTTGACCCCTTATGTGGTAAACAAGACGAGCTAAAAAGAAAATTTGACTTCTGTTTCTCTTTGCGTAATTCTGTGTTTCTTCATGGAACCCTAAACGAGACCTTGGCGGCTTAAAATATTGGCGCTTTGCCCGGAACACCCTAAGCGAGACCGAAATCCAAAATTTACACCTCTAAGTGAGACGACGAGCATCCCTGTCTGTTTCATATGGGAGTCCCCCCCCCCCCCCGGGAGTATTAGTAGTATTTTATTGTTATCCCAGCAATGATGCAGGAGTATTCCTCTGGCCAACCCAGCATTTTGTTAGCGAAAGGTTTCCTTACGCTTCAATGGCACCCATTTATTCAGCTGAGCAGAAACATTGTGGAGTTTAAACTTAATAAGTCAGTTATTAAAAGACAGTTTAGACAGTGTTTAACAAAACCACGTTCTAAGCTGTTTTCAATTTTTCCAACAGTCATATCTAAACAATGTCTGCTGCTGGCAGTAACAAGAAGGCTTGCATCCCAGACTAGAAAACTTTTTATCTACATAAAATCAATCACTTATGAACAGATTTCGAGGCCCAATGATTGTCTTAAACCACGGCCTAAGTTAGACTCTGGTTAAATAACTGGCCCAGTTTGTTTTATGGCCCTTGGGTGTCAATGAAGAATTTTGAGGGGTCAATAGCAGGTTTTTGACCTGAGACCCCTCTCTTATCTGGAACACTGCATACCTGCTCTTTTCATTGGCGAACAGATGCTTGAGTTCTTCTGCCCTTGGTTTGAGGGAAGATGTCACTCGGATCTCTATCCACCTCAACCTCTCATCAAGCTCCATGACTCTTACTTACAATGCCTTTGTTTTATAGCAACTTGATTTCCTTTCTATTCTGATAAATAAGAGAAATAGATGATCAGTTGAAGATGTGTTCCTCTTGGACATCATTACTTTTTTCATTAATTAACTGGCAATCTAGGGCTTTTGCATCATCAACAATTTTATTATTTGTATCCTTTGGTAGTCTCCCACGCAGACTTTTTTTGGCATGTAAAACACTCTTCCCCAAGACGCCTAAAGAAGGTTTGCATAGAAGGCTAATCCTTTTGGGTGTAGTATAGTATGGTATGGTATGGTATGGTATAGCATAGCATAGCATAGTCTAGTATGGTAGTATAGTATAGCATAGCATAGCATAGTCTAGCATAGTAGTATAGTATAGTATAGTATCGTATAGTATAGTATAGTATAGTATAGTATAGTATAGTATAGTATAGTATAGTATAGTATAGTATAGTATAGTATAGTATAGTATAGTATAGTATAGTACAGGCTTCAGTTGTTCAAAGGCCGGATAACTTTATCCTGTGGACAAGTCACTATCCGACAGTTTCAATCTGTGCAAAAATTTCAGTATTTCCTCTTGAACAAGCGAATATGCACACTCTAACCACAGTTAAGTTTGGGGGTGTATGAAAACCTTGGACAACACTTAACTTGAAGTATATTTTAGACCCTGAATAGTGCCTAATCCAGCGGATAAAGTTATCCGGCCTTTGAACAACTGGGGCCAGGTCTACTTCACAAGGTCAATTTTAATTAAGGCTTTCTACTTCAAACTCATCTTGTTCATCGTCATCAGTGCCATCGTCTGAGTCATCCATCTCAAGATGAAACTCCACATCTTCTTCAAGGGGTGGTTGCTTATGAGCAGGGGTACTTACAAAGGTATACTGTACCCTTTTTTAGGGAGGGGAGGAGTGTTCGCATAAAGATGGGCATATAAGCACAAGGGGGGGGGGGGGGGGCTTCCCATTGGGATTACATGGTATTTCAGGAGAGACTGACATACAGCAACTTAGCCATTCCATGTATAATTTTGTTCACAATTTGAATCATCCATCTCCAGTAGGTACACTACAAGTTTATGTTAGTGTAAAATACAGACTACAAAGTTCAGTTTCAAAAAAAAAAGAGGATCCATCACAGTAATTCTATGTAAAAAAAAAAGCCTCACAAAATCACTGTGCCTCTCAGTTTAACAGCAAAAATAATCAAACAGAAAATTAAAGCAGCCGATTAAACTTAAGCTTAAGCTACATTGAATTGGTGCAAAAGCTGATTGTTTTCAAGTGGCTGCGAAATGAGCAAGGCTTACTCGACTTAATAATTTACTCCTCAGGTATGACGTGCATATTCAAAATTCCCGTCAACAATATCTCAAAAAAACAGCGAATGTAATCCAAGCTGATGAGCAGAAAATTTTGGAATTCGCGCCTACTGTCATGCCCTGCAAAAGTCACTTTCTGACCACAGCTAAACCAGTTTGTATCTTTTCCCTGTTCTTAATAGACAAAAATAAAGCCCTACCAAGAGGAATACGTCCATTGTATCATGTGAAAAGTAAGATAAAAGCATATCCCCTGAATCCTCACAAAGCACTCTTTTTCTCGTCTAGCAACCGTGCAAAAAGTCCGCCATCTTTGTTTGACTTCGTTGCTATAACTTATGGTCACGTGACACCAGTGTCTTGCATCGATTTGCAATCGACCCAGCCGGCACCTGAAATCAAAATGGCGGACGGATTAATCGAAAACAAGCCGAAGTGTTCAGCGGGGATCATAATCATAGGAGACGAGATTTTAAAAGGTCATACAAAGGACACGAACTCTCACTTTCTGCTGAGAAAGCTGTGGTCCTTGGGAGTCAAAGTGGGGAAAGTTTCTGTCATTTCAGATGACGTGGATGAAATTGCCCACGAGGTACAAAAGTTTTCGTCTCGTTTCTCGTTTGTCATAACCACCGGAGGAATTGGTCCTACACACGACGATGTTACAATGGCCGGCATTGCTAAAGCGTTTGAAGAAGATCTTGTTCTCAATGAAGAATTAGTCAAGTTGATTTCCGGGACGTATGACCTTGATTCACAAACCAAGGTTAATCCCAGCTCCTCTCACCTCAAGATGGCTAGGGTGCCAAGCTCTTTGAAACTATCTTATGGAAATGATCAGTCAGGAAAACAAAGTAATTTTCCTCTTATTTCCTCACATAACGTTTATATCTTCCCTGGAGTTCCACAATATTTGGAACACGAGTTTGGTCTTTTAGAAAATCATCTTTTAATTTCCAACTCGGATAAACGTTTTTTCTTGCGAAAGATCTACCTCTCGGTGGAGGAGACATCCATTGCTTCTATTTTGCACGAAGTGGACGAAAAATTCAGGGAGATTGTGCATTTAGGGTCTTATCCCGATTGCTGCAGTCACGATTTCAAGGTGAAGTTGAGTTTGGAGTCAGATAATTTGAGTCACCTAAACGAGGCCTGGCAGTACCTCTTGCACAGGTTGCCCAAGGATATTATTGTGAAAACAGAAGTAGATGACTGTGATCTAACAATTCCAGACAGTAAGTACTATTTATAAACAAACTGATTTGTGTTAAAATGACCATTTGAAAGTTGGGTTCCCTTCAACTGGTCAAGCAAAATAGGCCTCATCACGATTTTCGACGCCATTGTGACGAGTAGGCAAACACAGCTTGAAATAACAGTGTTTGTATGGAAATCCGATGTCAAAATTAATAATTTTCATAAAACATCGCTTCTGAAAACTTCATGCATGAATTGGACACTTTTGGCACTAGGAAAAGGATTTTAAGAAAAAAAATAGAGGGATGTAGCTGTGCCAGAAAGCATCCAGTCGTGTTTTGAACTTTCCATACATTTCCCTGGTTTTTTTTTTTTTTTCGCAAACTATTTTTAGCAGCAGTTCACGGCTGGTTCGCTATACAGACAAATGCTTAGAAATGTCAAAATGCAACTAGATACTTTCTAGCACAGCTACATTCCTCAGTTATTTTCTGTAAAATCCTTTGCATAGTGCCTAAATTTTCTAATTCAGGAATTTTTCAGAAGCGATGTTTTATGGAAATTATTTGACATCGGATTTCCATACAAACACTGTTATTTCAAAATGTGTTTGCCTACTCATCAAAATGGCATCGAAAACCATGATAAGGCCTATCTGATGACTATGCAAAGCATAGTCATGCAGTGCTAAGTTAACACTCATGGTCCTTCACTTCCTGGATTTGGTATTCCAGTTCTCCTATACCGTAGCTTGTGTTACACTAGGACCAATCTCTTGGACAGAGCGAAACTTGAGTGTGTGTAAAAATCACTTCCCTTGAGCAGTCACGACTCATGGGTGGTGATTTTCACACACCCTTGCATGTTTTTCTCACTTTACTGTCCCTGAGTCGTTGTGAGAAAAATAAGAGACAGCCCCTAGTACGCTCATGAAAATGGTCCTGCCTTCTGAGAGCATAAAGTACAGAAATAGTGCCATTTTGTGTGCATACAGCTTGTAACTCCCCTCAAATCTTGGTACAGAGATACTTGCTTGTAGTTTGTGTTTGACACACCACACTTCTTTTGAGAATGATGTATGATGTATTAATCAGTAAATGACAAACGAGGCATACTTGGAAAAAAATCAGAGTGCTCCTATCAGGAGTCAAACCTTAGACCTTCCGATTACTAGTTTGTTTGCTCTACCACTGGCGGAGCTACATGAGACTCGTGGGAGCTAAGGCCATTAAACTAGGTTCATGGGACAAACATTCTGCATACTGCTAGGATTGGAATGTCGACGTCTGGCATATGCGCAATGGAAATAATGTGATGGAATATGTTAAGCCTGGTTAATGAACGAGAATGATGCATTAATCACTGAATGACGCGGGCATACATGTACTCGGAAAAAAATCTGAGTGCTCCTATCAAAAGTGGAACCTAAGACCTTTTGTACCCTTGTTAATTCCTTGTGTGCTCTCCAGATTACGGCAAAACAAATCATGGGTAAGGGGGTAAGGGCTCTTCATTTGTTAATTAGAACTTTGCCACTACAGCATGCAGCACAGTGAGAGAGAGACGACTGTCAACAAGAAGCATTTCAATTAATTTACTTAAATTTCTCCAGGTCCCCCAAGTAGACCAGTGAGCAGTAAGCAAGTACAAAATTTGGAGAAAGTCTACAGCCTGCTTGATCCTGGAGAGGAATCTAACATGAGTGCGTGTGTCAAAGGAGCCTGGGCTGTAATACAACAGACCCTACAGCTGTACTCGCTGGACGAACTGTGCATCAGTTTTAATGGCGGCAAAGACTGCACTGTCTTGCTACACATTCTGCATGCTGCATTGAGTAAACAGTCACCACCACCTAAACGATTGAAAGCTTTGTACATTCGCTATGACTCACCATTTCCACAAGCTGAAGAATTCATCTCTGAGACTGCAGAAAGGTATAATTTGAATATCATAACTATGAACGGGGGTATTAAACAAGGTCTGAAAACACTGAAGGAGACTCACCCCAATATCAAGGCAATCCTTTTGGGAACCAGAAGACATGATCCTTTTTCTGATGCCCTGCACACCTTTTCTCCGACTGACCCAGACTGGCCTCATTATATGAGAGTTAATCCGATCTTGGATTGGCATCACGCTGATGTTTGGTCTTTTATCATTGAGTGTGGCATACCATACTGTTCTCTTTATGATGAGGGGTACACTTCACTGGGAAGCACTCACAACACTACTCCCAATCCTGCCTTGAAATGTGAAGATGGCAGCAATAAATACAAGCCTGCCTACATGTTGGAAGATGGCCGACTAGAGAGGGCTGGAAGGAACTGATAACCTTTTACATGTAATTTAAAGCTCAACCCCGCTTCTTTCCCAGAAGCACCCAAGCTCAAACAGCAAAAACATTTCAAACATTAATTTGAAAAATTGTGGAAAACGGACAGTACTGCCCAGTAGCTTTCATTTGAAAGGTCACACTTCAGGATTTTTCAGACTCAGAAAGTTAGAACCACCTTGTAGAGTATAATAAACAGTACCACAGGAAAGTACTGCTCAGTAGCTTTCGTTTGAATGGTTTCACTTTAGGATTTCATTCAGATTCAAAAAGATAGAACCACCTTGTACAGGGTAATAAACAGCACCACAGGAAAGTACTGCTCAGTAGCTTTCATTTGAAAGGTCTCACTTCAGGATTTCATTCAGACTCGAAAATTAGAACAACCTTGTACAGCATAACAAACAGCATCACAGAAAAGTACTGCTTAGTAGATTTCATTCGAATGGTCACACTTCAGGATGTTATCCACAGACTCAAGGTTAGAAACACCTTGTACAGCATAATAAACAGCACCACAGGAAAGTACTACTCATTAGCTTTCATTTGAAAGGTCTCACTTCAGGATTTCATTCAGACTCAAAAATTAGAACAACCTTGTACAGCATAACAAACAGCACCACAGGAAAGTACTGCTCAGTGGCTTTCATTTGAATGGTCACACTTCAGGATTTCATTCAGACTCAAAAAGTTAGAACAACCTTTTTTACAATAACTGTCCAAATTCCCGCGCGCAGATTGGCTCGTAGCTATTGTCTATAAGAGTACAGACAATAAAAATGACGTCAGATGTAACGCGCGCGCTTTCTCAACGAAAAAAAATAGCCAATTCCGCTTGTACTTTTTCCATGTTATTGTAAAAAACAAATCGACGGCAATTTTCTATGGTCTATACTCTTATAGACCATAAAATGATGCCATAAAATGTCCAAAACTTGGCAGTGAAACCACTCGCCTGCGGCTCGTGGTTCCACTTGAGTTTTGAACATTTTTGACGTCATTTTATGGTCTATAAGAGTATAGACCATAGAAAACTGCCGTCGATTTGTTAAGTAGAGTATAATAAACAGCACCACAGGAAAGTACTGCTCAGTAGCTTTCATTTAAATGTCAACATAGACTTTGTACAGCAAAACAAACTGTCAATACTACTGGAAAGCCCAGAAGCTTTCATTAATTTTAATGTTCACACTTTTAAGATTTCATTCCTATTCCCACAAGCTAGGGCTTAATATTTGACACTGGGTGTAAAGGGGTCAAGTTATAGATCAAACACGAGAAGGTGTGTTTCATCAGATATCCAAACACTGAGAAGTACGTTGAAAAAACGAGGCGCAGCCGAGTTTTTTTTAAACGGCTTCGAGGTGTTTGGATATCTGATGAAACACATTTTCGAGTGTTTGATATGGCTTCTCAAATGATCAATAATTCTTGGAGAAATTCAAGGCTAAAGTTGGCAAAATTTTATGGTAATTAGAATCACATATCCAAACCACGGTCACGGTAGTGATTTTCTTTGTTTTCTCTTGATGAATTATTAATGAGTTTGAGAACTATGTATCTAACATTTACTGTGAATAGTGACAAATGTACAGAATGACAAGGAAAGCAAGTCACTTAACATATATTTAACTTTTATTCACTTTTTGTAAAGCTACATTGGCAATCCAATTGTCTTTTGACATGTTCTAGTAACACTACACAAGGACATATAAGCAATGTGAGTAAACAATAGTCAGACTACAGGCAAACGATACCCCTAAAAAGGAAGACAGGATATAACTTTGTTCTTGTGCTACTTAAAAATGCACTGAGATGTCCTCCTGGCTCCAGTTGTTCAAAGGCCGGATAACTTTATCCTGTGGATAAGTCACTATCCGACAGTTTCAATCTGTGCAAAGTTTTCAGTATTTCCTCGTGTACAAGCGAATATGCACACTCTAACCACAGTTAAATTTGGGATTGTACGAAAACCTTGGACAACGTTTAACGTTAAGTATATTTTAGACCCTGAATAGTGCCTTATCCAACGGATAAAGTTATCCGGCCTTTGAGCAACTGGGGCCTGGTTGTGAGTTACCCAAGTACTAGCACAATCTAGTACCCATAGTCTTCAGGCTCTTTGGCCAGTGGTTGGTCACGGCAAGGAGAGACTCGGGGAAGTGGAATTTTATTACTGCAGGATTTCTGCGGTAAAACAATGTAAGTCATTACGGAGCAGCCAATCAAAAAATTTAAATAAAATTCCAGTACCCCAGAGTCTCTCCTGACGACCATCTACTGGCCAAAGAGCCTGAGGACTCTGGTTACGAGATTGGTAGTAGCACTGATGCAAGCACAACATTTGGAACTGCCTCTCCTTTTGTGTTCACCAATCATATTAAAACATCTTCACTTCATTTAATATATATGCAAATTCTAGTTCTATTGCTTGAAAATTGGGCTGATCACTGCAAAGTTTTAGTAAGTGTTTTATTGCACCTTACAATGCAGCCATATATAATTACACTAACTGACACACTCTGAACTTAAAAGTATAAACCAGTGCACCATTTTCAATATGGCATTATTTGACTGCAATATATTAATAGAAATCATTTCATTTTCCCTTCCAAATGCATATTTTGCAATTCATCTGGGGAGTAATTAACAGTAGCTCTAAGTAACATGACAGAAAACAAAAATAACTAAAGCATTCTGGTAGTAAGGATAAAATGGAGCTAAAATGAAAATGTGCTATTAAAACCCACAAGCATGACATAAGGCCATTATCTACAACAACAGTGTCAATATGCAACTGTTCATAAAGCTTCGAAATAAACAATTGAACCTGCCCACTTGCGAATAAAATATAAATATTTTGACTTGACTATTGTTCACATAATACCAGAAGGTGACCTGTAGTACATCACTGGCTAAGTATTTGATTATCTAACTTTCATCTCGTGAATTTACACCTATTTATTGGCGTGGAGGAAAAAATTACCAGTATATTTGTTGGCCGGGGTCGACGGCACACGCACTAATGATAGCTCAATGAACTCAACACAGTCTTTATTCCTCAGTCCTGATCGACCACGAGGGATTTCTACAATAACAACCGTTCTGGGTAGCCCGGATGAAGTTGCCCTCAGAGAGGGCCTGAGTACAAGCAATGGGCCAACATCCCCCCCTCTTTGAAAAGAAAAGGAAAAATAAACGGGATAGTTCTAAGGGGCACAGATTGCCTTGGCAATTACAGCATTTCTAGTCGGTTGTGAGTGCTATTAGAAAGTAACTGTGTAGCCCAAATGTTAATGGCGAGCATTATTTGAGTTCATAGTCTTTAAACCGAGTTGGTGGTTTGATGAGTCTTGTGCGTGTCCTCACTTCAGGATGGTGATCCTGGGGTGTGTTAGTGGACAGCTTACTTGTGCCTATGTCAGGCGTGCTTGCTTCTTGTTGTGGTGGTGGGGGGGAAGTGTCGAGACCCGGGCCACTATTACTTGTGTCCAACTTGGGTAGTGGCTGCTGTGGAGGTTGGTCAATGGGCGTGGTCAGCACTGATCCTTGGGGATTGAAGGGAGGTGCCAAGTTGTGTCCCGTTGTAAGCAGGAGTGTAGGTGGAGTGTGGCGTGAGGTAGGAGGGGGAGGTGCTGCACGCCTGATGTGTATCCGATTCCTTCGAATGGTGCTGCTTGGCGTTTTTATGGTGTACGACCTGGAATGGCGTTGGTCAGTTACACGGCCATATGCCCATGGGGTGCCTTGTTTACTAGTCGGCGGACGTGCATATACAAATTCACCAATGTTGATAGCATTGTGCTCTGGGCCGGCAGTCTTGTCGTAGTAGGCTTTACTGGCGTTGCGTTTGGCCTTGATCTCGGTTGATATGGTGTCGCGGTTGATCAACATTGGTTCTAAAAGGTGGTCAGGCGTTGGGAGTGATGTTCGTGTCCGACGGCTCAACATACGTTGGGCAGGAGAGTAAGTGTGGCCTTTGGGGGGTGTGTTCCTATAGTTAAGCAAGGCGATTTGGAAGTCATCTGATTTCTTTAGCATGGACTCCGACACTTTCACTGCCGCTTCCGCTCGACCGTTGCCTTGGGAATGGTAGGGGCTGGAGGTGGTATGTGTGAACCCATATTGAGAAGCAAAGTCCATGTAGTCCTTGCTGGCAAATTGCGGACTGTTGTCTGTGTGACAGATATGGGGAATGCCGAACCTGGCAAAGTGGGCTTTGGTTTTGCTGATAACGGTTGTGGCTAAGGTGTCATCAAGTTCATCCGCTTCAATCCAATCAGAGAAGTGGCATACTGTTACGAGGTTGGCTTTCTGTGTATGTATGAAGATGTCTTGGCTTATGATCTGCCATGGTAGTGTTGGGATCGGGAGCGATCTCATAGGTTCTTTTGTTGACGTCGAGCCATACTGTGCACAGGTACTGCAGTTGTTGCACATATCAAAGACTGCTTGTCGCATCCCCGGCCAGAATAATACTTCCCGTGCCATGCGTATATTTGACTCAGGACCAAAGTGGTTTGCATGGATTTTGAGCAGCATCTCAGCTTGCATGGATTGTGGTATCATCACTTGTGCTCCTTTGTAGATAAGGCCATTGTCGATCGTGAGCTCATCCCGGTAAGGCCAGTATGGCTGTAGTGGTTGTGGTACCTGGTTTCTGCTGTCCGGCCAGCCTTGAACGATTGTGGTCATTAGTTTGGAGAGGTGTTCATCCTTTTTGGTCTCATCGCGTAGGCGAGATTCAGTGGTTTCTGTCAGACGTGGGTTGTGTGTGCCGGAGTCCTCTGTGAGTTCAGCCCTGAAGACTTCGAAGCCTGTGACGCGGGCGTATACTGGGGTAGGCAGTGCGGCTCTTGAAAGGGTGTCAGCCAGGTGGAGTGAGGTTCCCTTCTTGTATTTAATGGTGAAGCGGTATCTCTGCAGTCGCATGAGCATTTTCTGTAGCCGCGCTGGTGCTTTGTGTAGGGGCTTTTTGCAGATGGTCTCAAGTGGCTGATGGTCGGTGTGGACTTCTATGTCTGATTTTCCATACAGCCAGTGGTCGAATTTTCCGAATGCGTTGCAAATGGCTAAGCACTCTTTCTCTATTTGTGAGTATCGTTGTTCGGTGGCGTTGAGGCTGTTTGATGTGTATGCTACAGGTTGGAGGCGTCCTTCACTATTCGGCTGGAGGAGGGCAGCGCCCACGCCAACCTCACTTGCATCAACTTGAAGTGTCACCGGTTTGTTGAGGTCATAGTATTGGAGCACTGGTGCAGTGGAAATGAGGTGTTTAGCTTTCTGAAATGCGTCATCTTGTGCTTGTGCCCACATAAAGGGGGTATCTGACTGGGTGAGTTGGGTGAGAGGTCTGATAGTGTTGCTGAGGTTGGGGCAATAGGGTGAGAGGTAGTTGGCCATCCCCACGAATCTCTGTACGCCTGCTTTGTTTTGGGGTGGGGCCATTGTCGTGATCGCTGCTATCTTGTCTGGGTCTGCTTGCATTCCTTGGTCAGTTATGATGTTGCCCATGAACTTGACTTGTTTCAGTTTGAACTGTAGTTTGTTCTGATTTAGTTTTATGTTCTTCTGTGAGCAGCGCTCCATAAGGGCAACAAACCGGCGGTCATGGTCTTGCTCGGCTTCTTGGTAATTTGAACCTTCTCCAAAGACAAGGATGTCATCTGCGATACACAGGATGCCTTCAAGGCCCTCTAGAGCGGACATCAGGCGTTTCTGAAATTCCTCCGGGGCACTTGAGACACCAAATGGAAGCCGTAGCCATCGGTATCTCCCGTAGGATGTATGCATTGTTGTCATGAGTGACGATGCTTCATCAAGGGGTATGTGCAGGAAGCCTTCTCTAACATCGACTAGTGAGAAGCATTTGGCATGGCAGAGTTTGTGAAGTTGCTCAGACAGTGTGGGCATCTGGTATACTGGTCGCAGAATGCCCTTATTAATTGTTTGGCTGGGGTCAATGCAGAGCCTTGTTTTCTTTGGTGTCTCTTTAATGACCTCGTTGGAGCACCATGAGGTGGGTTCCTCTACTCTCTTTATGATGCCGGCTGCAGCATATCTGTCAAGGGCTTCCTTTTCTTTGATACGTTTAGCTACAGGAACTCGATGGATAGGCATCTGTACTGGTGAGACGTCGGCTTTTACTTCAAAGTGAACTGGGGGTCCCAAGTAGCCAAGGCCTTCAAAATTCTCAGGATACTGTTGTAGTACGTTCTCTTTTGTGAGCTCCCCAGGTGCGGCCAGACGTCTTTTAGAACGGATCATTATGGGTTTTGAGGGTGAGGGCATTGTGGGTTCCCCGCACTGTTTGTCCTGGTTGAGGTGGTCCAGATGGCAGCCTGTGGTTTCCTTGGGTGTGCTGTGGGTGTTCTCGGTTGGGCTGCCTGAGGCTTTGCTGGTATGTGACGAGCTGGCTTGGTAGGGGGGGGCTCTCTTTCCTGTGGAGTCTTTTACTGCTGTTGTGAGGGAAAATATTTCGTCTGCTTTGATGATGATGAGCCCTAGTGTCTCACAGTCGGACCCAGAGAGAAGGGCTGGTTTGTCCAACATGACGTCTCGAGAGAGTACCTGGAAGGTGAGTGTTTCGTATCTGCTGTTTCGTTCGCATAGGAGGTCGATCTGCCCCAATGGTTTCAGTGGCTGGGCGTCGCCGTAGGGGTGGAGGAGGTAAGGTGACTTTGTTAGCTACATGTTTGGCATCAGCCTGAGAAGGGTGTCTATTGCAGGTGGTGGCGGTGTCTATCTGAAATGTCATTGGGATGAATTTGTTCCCAGTTGCAGATATTGGCAGGGTAACAAAGTACTTTTTCTTTGCGGAGTCTGTGCGGACACTGTGTATTTGCCGTGTTTCCAGGGAGTAGCACTGTTCTTGGTAGTCATCAGTGTAGTATTCTACAGGGAGGTGATCATTGGCGGTGTGTAGCAGATGTACGTTCTGTTTTCGGGGGGGTACTGGTTGGGGCCGATCACGAGGGGTTCTGTCGCCTCGGCCTCTGCCCTGAGCTTGCCATGGAGTAGTTTTCCGCGGTTGTGCTTGTTGGGGGGAGGGCCCTGTTTCAAGACAAACTCTGGAAAAATGGTCATTAATCCCACATTTTGTGCACGTTTTGCCATTGGCAGGGCATGTTTTCCAGGGGTGGGGTCCTCGTCGGTCCCCGCACCAAAAACAGGTTCCAGGCTCCCGCTTTAATTTCATTTGTTTGTGGCTAATCCAGTTCACTTGTTCTTCAATTCCTTTTGTGGCGTCTGTAATGAGTTTGTTCGCTTTCTGAGCCGACTCAAGGGCCTTGGCTTCGGCTACGACGTCTTGCATGCTCTTAGGCGTTCCATCCGACTTTAAGTGCGTTTTCAGTAACTCAGCTCTCATTGTGTCATCGTGTAGCCCAAACACGAATTTGTCGCGGCACATTTCGTCTGTCGACGTGTTGTAGGAGCATAGGCTGCCTGCCTGTCTGACTTTAACCTCCCATTCTTGAACGGATTCATGTGGGCTTTGTTGAGCGTGCCAGAATTTGAATCTGTCTGCCAGCAGGGAGCTTCCGATAGATCCAGTGTAATGAAGTCGTAACTTGTCCATCCAGATCCATGGTTTTCCCCTATCATCAGCTGCGATCTGCGGTTCAATGGTGTAGCGGATCACCTGCAAAGCTTCGTCTGGCATTGCCGATCGCAACGCCGATATTTCTAGCAAAGGTTTCTTGTAATAGTCCGCTCTCTCCGTGACCAGGTTTTTCGCCAGGTTTCTGTAGTCTGCTTGAATGCAGTAATCGTGAAATCTAACTTCAAAGTTCTTGAAATTTTCGGATATATTCCCGCCGAGTTTCAATTCAGGTCGTTTGAGGTTCGCCATCTTTGTTTGACGAGTTGTCTGCGATTGTATCGTTTGGTGTGCGTTTAAGCTCCGTGAATGTTTCCTTTGTCGATTTGTCGGGCCGATCCCACTATTCTGACACCATGTTGGCCGGGGTCGACGGCACACGCACTAATGATAGCTCAATGAACTCAACACAGTCTTTATTCCTCAGTCCTGATCGACCACGAGGGATTTCTACAATAACAACCGTTCTGGGTAGCCCGAATGAAGTTGCCCTCAGAGAGGGCCTGAGTACAAGCAATGGGCCAACATATTAACCAGTATACATAATTATATAAATTATCATATTGTTTTTAAGGTGTTTATCGGGTCATTTACAGTAAATTATACATTTTAAACATCACCTAACTTCTCTAGAAGGTTTAAATGGCATAATTTAGACATGAAGGGTTTTCATGCTGTGTTTTTGGGAAAAAACTCCAATAAAATTAATGTTCAAATTTTATGTCTCTATGTTTTGAAAAGTGCTGTGAGCTTAATTCAGTTAGTTTGTTGCTTTTCCAAAGTAGAATGTATAGCTAATTGACCCTGATTTTCACTCTAAAATGAACTGCAACAATTAAATACTCTGCTAAGTTGACTACTAGTGCTTTGTGTCACCAGTGCTATGGCAAAAGCTGTTGCTTGTAATTAAACCAGCAAAAGCATATAATTTGATCAAAGGTTGAAAAGGTGGTGTAGTATATAATGAGATCGAAGCAGCCAATTTGTGAAATATTGATTTCAAAAAATCCACCCCAATGCCAGAAAAACTGTTGCGACCTCCTTAATAACATTGCCACATACTCTGACTTGCCAGTCTGCCAATATTAAACACAACAGATCTCACAGTATATTATGGCCAGATGGGTTGGGTTACCATTAAAAGCAACTACTGTCCCAGAAAGTCCCCAAGCAATAGCAACATTAATTGACACACCAAATGGGGAAGAGTACGGCTACTAAAGGAAGCCATAACTGGTCATAAATTGAACTGTCAAATTTTCATCAGAAAATTGAAATACATTTTGAACTGATGAAAAAGACAAAAGATTTTACTTTTGAATACACCATGTGAAAGGTCTTCCCTGCACATGGCAATCATAGCATCACAGACAACTCGTAATAGGGACGTTAAACAGCGACGACAATGACTCCAGTGAGAATGTCAGAAAACTATAGTTTTAATTAGCAAAACACTTGATTTGCACGTGCGTTATAAACTTTGGTACATTTCTCTGTCGTCCTTTACAAAACAACAACGTGAAATGACCACATTCAAGGTTTTTATGGAGAACGTGAAGGCATGATGATTAATTTTCCTTTCTCCTTTTGAACTTTAAAGCCATCCCTATGACTTGAGCTCCTGGATAGTTTGGCCACATTACACAAACTAAATAAGAAGAAATCATCGCAAATTTATTCAGAAAAAGTGAAGGTAATTTTGAAGTCCCATTTCGGTTTTGTCATTGTTGGCTCTGCTTAAGGTCCCTAATGACCCTGTCTGGAATGTGGGAAAACCTGTAAGTATACCATTTCTAAAACTCCAGAAATTGGCAACAAGTCCGTAACCAAAGGCGATCTACCATGACAACTCTCACCTCAAGTCACGCAACAAAACAAACTACCCCATCACTTGATACAGATTTTGTGAGGAGATTGAAACCTTATTCAGACAACTACAAAAATTATCTGTTTGGTGGGATCTTGATCAGAATTTACTGTTTTCAATTTGCTCAAAACATTTATCATTTTATTATACTCCGTAAAAACTGACTCTTTTTTTACTTGCACTGACCCCAGCTACCATTTCTTTATGTTGACTGGTTGTTGACCATGCCGGGTGGACAGCCTGTTGTGGAGGCAATCTCACATCAGAAACAACACCACAAGTACCAATGTGGTGCTCTAGTTGGTTGTCACCTTTGAAATTAAACCCACTGCCAACACATGGCTTCAGCTGCCTCTTGGCTGAATTCAAGGCCTGTAGTCGGCTTGCCATTTGTTTGCGCATATTCAAAATCTCAACTTCACTGCCATTATTAAATGCCCTTTCAGTGAATTCCACACTACTCTGCATGCTTCCAAGAGCTGTTTCTAGATCCTCTCGCTGGATTTCCAAAGACTTCAGTTTAGCATTCTTGAGTTCGTCTACTTTATTAATCAGTTCTTCACAACGAGCATTAAGGCATAAAGATAGTTCATCAAAATACTCAATGATTTCTTGCACAGTCATGTCTGCACTGGAGCGAACACTTTCCTCCATTTGCAAAACACTTTCCACTGCCCCCTTAAGCACAGATGTATTTGTTTTTGTCTTTGAAATAATTTTCATCAAGCTTTCTTTTCCCTTTGTAAAAGCCTCCTTTACAAAAGCGTAGTTATGATCACGGTGTTTCACAATGGTACAGTCTCTGCAGATAGCTTCCTCACATGTCTCACAAAACAGTTTAATCACTTCTCCTTCATGTTCTTTGCAAA